>NC_074701.1:26657175-26734418 GCF_029448725.1 Salvelinus fontinalis | reverse complement strand
TGTTAACTGTAATTAACTATACTATAATGCTTAAAAGGCCACAAAATTGTTTTATATCGGTTACCGGTATCGCTTTTTTTGGCAAGGAAAATATCGGATATCGGTATCTGCCAAAAATGTCATATCGGTGCATCACTGTCACGTTCCTGACCTGTTTTCCTTTGTTTTGTATTCATTTTAGTTGGTCAGGGCGTGAGTTGGGTGGGTTTGTCTATGTTTGTATTTCTATGTGGGGTTTTGTGTTCGGCCTGGTATGATTCTCAATTGGAGACAGGTGTGTATTGTTTGTCTCTAATTGAGAGTCATACAAAGGCAGCCAGGGTTTCACTGGTGTTTTGTGGGTGTTTGTTCCTGTGTCCTCACAGGACAGTTGAAGGTTAGTCACGTTTGTTGTTTTGTAGTTTGTAGTGTCTTGTTTGCTGTTTTTCATTAAAAGATGGCTTATTTCCCTCAATCCGCATCTTGGTCCTATCCATGCTCCTCCTCGTTTGAGGAGGAGAACAACATTGACTGCCTTTACAGAAACACCCACCACAACAGGACCAAGCGGATTGAGGAGAGAGAAAAAGAACTAAGGCACTGGACACAGGAGGAATGGTCTTGGGAGATCATGGACGGAAAAGGACCCTGGGGAAGGGTTGGAGAGAATCGCCGCTCTCGGGAGGTGAAGAAGGCAGCCACAGCCCAGGAGCGGTGGATTGAGGAGGCAGCACGTATGAGAGGCTGGAAGCCCGAGAGGCTCACCCAAGAATTTCTTGGGGGGGGGCTAAAGGGGAGTGTGGCGAAGCCGGGTAGGATACCTGAGCCAACTCCCCGGGCTTGCCGTGGAGTGAGAGGGCGTCGTACTGGTCAGACACCGTGTTATGCGGTGAAGCGCACGGTGTCCCCAGTACGCGTGCTTAGCCCAGTGCGGGCTATTCCACCTTGCCGCACTGGGAGGGCTAGGTTGGGCATCGAGCCGGATGCCATGAAGCCGGCCCAACGTATCTGGCCTCCAGTACGTCTCCTCGGGCCGGCGTACATGGCACCAGCCTTACAGGTGGTGTCCCCGGTTCGCCTGCATAGCCCAGTGCGGGCTATTCCACCTCGCCGCACTGGCAGGGCTACGGGGATCATTCAACCTGGTAGGGTTGGGGAGGCTCGGTGCTCAAGAGCACGTGTCCTCCTTCACGGTCCGGTATATCCGGCGCCACCTTCCCACCCCAGCTCAGTACCACCAGTGCCTACACCACGCACCAGGCTTCCAGTGCATCTCCAGAGCCCTGTTCCTCCTCCACGTACTCTCCCTATGGTGCGTGTCTCCAGCCCAGTGCCTCCAGTTCCGGCACCACGCACCAAGCCTCCTGTGCGTCTCCAGAGCCCTGGACGCACTGTTCCTTCTCCCCGCACTCGCCCTGAGGTGCGTGCCCTCAGCCCGGTACCTCCAGTTCCGGTACCACGCACCAGGCCTAGAGTGCGCCACGAGAGTCCAGTGTGCCCTGTTCCTTCTCCCCGCACTCGCCCTGAGGTGCGTGCCCTCAGCCCGGTACCTCCAGTTCCGGTACCACGCACCAGGCCTATAGTGCGTCTCAGCCGGCCAGAGTCTGCCGTCTGCCCAGCGGTGCCTGAACGGCCCGTCTGCCCAGCTCCGTCTGAGCCATCTGTCTGCCCAGCTCCGTCTGAGCCATCTGTCTGCCCAGCGCCGTCTGAGCCATCTGTCTGCCCAGCGCCGTCTGAGCCATCTGTCTGCCCAGCGCCGTCTGAGCCATCTGTCTGCCCAGCGCCGTCTGAGCCATCTGTCTGCCCAGCGCCGTCTGAGCCATCTGTCTGCCCAGCGCCGTCTGAGCCATCTGTCTGCCCAGCGCCGTCTGAGCCATCTGTCTGCCCAGCGCCGTCTGAGCCATCTGTCTGCCCAGCGCCGTCTGAGCCATCTGTCTACCCAGCGCCGTCTGAGCCATCTGTCTGCCCAGCGCCGTCTGAGCCATCCGTCTGCCACGAGCCATTAGAGCCGCCCGTCTGTCCCGAGCCAGTAGAGCCGTCCGTCAGTCAGGAGCCGCTAGAGCCGTCCGTCAGTCAGGAGCCGCCAGAGACGCCCGCCAGTCAGGAGCTGCCAGAGACGCCCGCCAGTCAGGAGCTGCCAGAGACGCCCGCCAGTCAGGAGCTGCCAGAGACGCCCGCCAGTCAGGAGCTGCCAGAGACGCCCGCCAGTCAGGAGCTGCCAGAGACGCCCGCCAGTCAGGAGCTGCCAGAGACGCCCGCCAGTCAGGAGCTGCCAGAGACGCCCGCCAGTCAGGAGCTGCCAGAGACGCCCGCCAGTCAGGAGCTGCCAGAGACGCCCGCCAGTCAGGAGCTGCCAGAGACGCCCGCCAGTCAGGAGCTGCCAGAGACGCCCGCCAGTCAGGAGCTGCCAGAGACGCCCGCCAGTCAGGAGCTGCCAGAGACGCCCGCCAGTCAGGAGCTGCCAGAGACGCCCGCCAGTCAGGAGCTGCCAGAGACGTCCGACAGTCCGGAGCTGCCCTACAGTCCGGAGCTGCCCTACAGTCCGGAGCTGCCCTACAGTCCGGAGCTGCCCTACAGTCCGGAGCTGCCCTACAGTCCGGACCTGCCGGAGTCCCTCAGCCAGGACCTGCCGGAGTCCCTCAGCCAGGACCTGCCGCCCCTTATCCCGGTGCTGGTCCTTATCCCGGTGCTGCCCCTTATCCCGGTGCTGCCCCTTGTCCCGGTGCTGCCCCTTGTCCCGGTGCTGCCCCTTGTCCCGGTGCTGCCCCTTGTCCCGGTGCTGCCCCTTGTCCCGGTGCTGCCCCTTGTCCCGGTGCTGCCCCTTGTCCCGGTGCTGCCCCTTGTCCCGGTGCTGCCCCTTGTCCCGGTGCTGCCCCTTGTCCCGGTGCTGCCCCTTGTCCCGGTGCTGCCCCTTCATTTAGGTGTGGTTAGTGGGAGGGTGGTCATTGGGAGGGGGATAAAGAAGCGGGGATTGATTATGGTGGGGTGGGGACCTCGTCCACCGCCAGAGCCGCCACCGTGGACAGACGCCCACCCAGACCCTCCCCTAGACTTTGTGCTGGTGCGCCCGGAGTTCGCACCTTAAGGGGGGGGTTCTGTCACGTTCCTGACCTGTTTTCCTTTGTTTTGTATTCATTTTAGTTGGTCAGGGCGTGAGTTGGGTGGGTTTGTCTATGTTTGTATTTCTATGTGGGGTTTTGTGTTCGGCCTGGTATGATTCTCAATTGGAGACAGGTGTGTATTGTTTGTCTCTAATTGAGAGTCATACAAAGGCAGCCAGGGTTTCACTGGTGTTTTGTGGGTGTTTGTTCCTGTGTCCTCACAGGACAGTTGAAGGTTAGTCACGTTTGTTGTTTTGTAGTTTGTAGTGTCTTGTTTGCTGTTTTTCATTAAAAGATGGCTTATTTCCCTCAATCCGCATCTTGGTCCTATCCATGCTCCTCCTCGTTTGAGGAGGAGAACAACATTGACTGCCTTTACAATCACTAATATTTTTGCTTTTGAAATGTCAATTTAAAAGTTATAAAATAATTTTAATGTCATTATTACATAATGTATTTAATGTTTAAAAAAATATTGATACCAAAATTGAAAACGGTGATAATTTAAATAATCGAGCCGAAACCAAACCGAGAAGATAGTTCCTGTCTCACACTGCTATTGTTACGAATAGGCTTCACTGTCATAAGGGTGACCTGCTCGGGCAGGCCACAAAATAACTGCTCAATCCCAGGGAGAGAAGATGGAGAAGGATCCAGAGAGTTCCAGAGACTGTGCCACTTCTAGATAAGTTAGGCAATGACAGTAACAAGCTTCCAATTTGGCACAGATGCCAGTTCAAACGTCTAGTTTGGATTTAAATTTGGTTGAGTGCTCAACTAACGTGAACTCAACGTGAAATCAACCAAACATTTTACCCTGTCATTGGATTTAGGTTAAATTTGGGTGAAAAACAGATGGAATTCCCTTACTTTGATTACTTTATGTAAATCCAATCAGTTTTCCATGATGATTCAACGTCATCACACAGATTTTTGGGGTTGAAATGGCATGGAAACAACGTTGACTCAACCAGTTTTTGTTCATTTGGTTTTAACTGAAGATGTAGGCTACACTTGCATTTGACCAACCACCCCACAAGAGAATGGGGTTGCACATTTTTGCACATTGGTTGCACATTGAGTTATTTTTTTTCTATTTTTTTATCAAACACACAAATCACAGCTTTTATGTGAGTAAAGTCATACCGTATAAATAAAAATCACGACAGCTGTGACGAAAACAGGACATTTCGGTACAATTTTATAAATGCTGACAGATCATTTCTTTGTTCAACATGGTGGGATCTTTTTGTGTCTGTAAAATTAATTATTTGAGAAATGGCGATGGAAACGCCTTTATGTGCAAATATTGATATAATAACCATGACATCAATGGCAACTTGGAGTCACGTGATGATATGGTGTGGTGTCCTCCTACTCGGCAAACCATTTTATTATGCTACAGATGAAATAAGTTATATTGAACTTCACAGGGTGGTGAAAGTGCACAGTGATGAGCTTGATGCCCATTTCCAATACATTTTGAGGGTCTTATTCTAGTTACATGAACATCAATGCTTAACTGCCTTTTGACAAATAAAATAATAATCTCATCATGTAGACTAGCCTACCCGCAATGTATCTGCGAGGTGTTGACTAAGGGCACGTGCCAAGGCCATTTGCTATTTAACGCAACAGTTTTTGTCAGTAGAGTAAGAAATGTGATGGAAACACATTGAACTTCAGATTTTTATTCAGTACATGAAAATGTAAATGAAAAAGTACATTTTGTGAACACTACATCATCACATACTGATTTTTATCCGCTACACTGATTGTTACGCCCTGGCCTTAGTATTCTTTGTTTTCTTTATGTTTTTTAGTTAGGTCAGGGTGTGACATGGGGAAGGTATGTGTTTTTGTATTTTCTAGGGGTTTTGTATGGTAAAGGGGTCAGTGTCTTGTCTAGGTGTTTGTATGTCTATGGCTGCCTAGATTGGTTCTCAATTAGAGGCAGCTGTGGTTCATTGTCTCTGATTGAGAACCATATAAGGCTAATTACCAATGACCTAAACATAGAAACACAAAACATAGAATGCCCACCCCAACTCACGCCCTGACCAACTAAACACATACAAAAATAACAGAAAACAGGTCAGGAACGTGACACTGATGGAAACATTGCATCAGATTTTAGAATATTCGCAAGAAAATCTGTAGCCAATGGGATGGAAACAGAGCAACAGATGAGACTGATGTTTGTTGTCAATTCCCCTCCTTTGCTTTCATCTCTTGGCCCTTTGTGCAAATGTAGAGCCCCTCTTATTAGCTCCCGAGTGGTGCAGCGGTCTAATGCACTGCGTCTCAGTGCTAGAGGTGTCACTACAGACCCAGGTTCGGTTCCAGGCTGTATCACAACCTGCCGTGATTGGGAGTCCCATAGGGTGGCGCACAATTGGCCCAGCGTTGTCTGGGTTTGGCTGGGGTAGGCCGTCATTGTAAATAAGAATTTGTTCTTAACTGACTTGCCTAGTTAATACAAAATAATACTACAAATGGTGGGTTTTGTAACACACAATGAAAATGTTACTGTGTGGCTAGTGTGTGTGTGTGTGTGTGTGTGTTTGTGTGTGCGTGTGTGTGTGCATGTGTGTGTGCGTGTGTTCGCTGGGGGAGAAGTGGTATTTTGGACAGATATCAAGGCAACCCCCACCTATCCAGCTGGGAGTCACATCTGGAGCAGCAGATTTGGTAACTGCTCTGGCCTTAAATGAGAGGGCAGTGACGCAAGAGGGACGAGGAGGGACGAGGCGGGACAAAGGGATATGTGACAGACGATGTATCAGCCAAGGAAGGTACTGCAGTATAGAGAATGGCATCCTCCCTCCCCCTCTTCTTCTACCTCTGTCCACCTCTCATCCTCCTATACCGTTAGCAGCAAGGAAAAAGCTATGGTGCTCCACCGAGAGACCAAGTACTTACATAGGATTGAGTCAACAAAGTCAACATTGTTTACTTTCTATTTGAGAGCTTTGTTTCAATAATTGCTGAGGTGGGAAACCAATATACCGTCTGCAAAGAAAACAATTTCCTTTTAATAATTATATTTAGTTATGAATGCGGCCAACTATTCTCCAAGGAGAGGAAGGTTATCTTGAAAAATGTATTTGTCTGAGAGTCTGTGTAAACCAATATTTTAGTTCTGTTCATTACCTGCCTGCCATTTGTTCAGTTGTAAAGTTTATTTTTTACCTTTATAGGCAGTTTAAAATGGGTACGCATATTTTGCCATATGTTTCAATTGCGCCCCCTATCAAGAAGAAGTTAACCTGTTAATGCTATACCCTAAGAAACAGAGCGACCAGTGAGCTGATGTCCATGGATTGGTCCCCAGCGAACACGCACGCACACACACACACACACACACACACACACACACACACACACACACACACACACACACACACACACACACACACACACACACACACACACACACACACACACACACACACACACACACACACACACACACACACACACACACACACACACACACACACACACACACACAAACACTAGCCACAGAGTAAATTTTTCATTTTCATCCCATGTGACGCATGTGACAAAAATTTGAAGTAGCATTTTATAGGATCCTGTGAATCCATGCCCCAAGCAACAGAGAGACCCCCCTGATGGAGTCAACATATTGGGACAGTTGTCCCTCATAATATCAGTCTCAGTTTGATTGACATAATCATCCTGACTGTTATGTACAGCTTAGTGGATTATGCAGAGAAATGTGTTACCTTTGAGCAGATCAGAGGTAAACATCATGTCACCATCATTACAGTACATTACAATTACTAATAATATTATGGTAGATATGTCTGTCATGTCTGCTGCACATGTTTATAGATGGAAATACTGTATGTGTAATATTCATCTATAACGCCTGGTATCTCAACAACCTTCCCGCCCACTATTGCAATACTATCATCAACATGTGAACAACAACTTAAAAGCGTACCTAAATCTCAGCCTACGTCTGTTTCATCCATATTGCGCATCACTATGTGCATGCTGCTGACAGCTTGTTAGCATCATTGTGAATACTAATGTGAAGAATAGGAGGCGGACGGTATCACTATGTGCTGAATCACTCTCTCTCTCTCCAGTGATAAACAGACCAGCTTAGTTGCCGACGGCAGAATGAATGTAATATCCCCTTAGCCCATGGCAGGACGAGATGATGTCGCCCTGTGTCTCCCTTGGGCATGAGGAATCATCTGGCCGTTGAGCCCAATGCATGATGCAGAATACTGCGCTGCACATTATTTCAATGTATGTACGCTGTAAGGGCATGTAAAGGTGCTGCTACGTCCATTGCAACCGCAGGAATTTTGTCAGCCACCTCATGGGCCCACCATGGGCCCTGTCACTTCTCACAGCAGAGGTAGGAAAGGAGAGCTGTGTCATGCCCAGCACAGCAGCTCTGTCAGCTGTGGCTAGAGAATATCACCCAGGTCAATCAGAATTGATTTCTCAGTCCTGTGTCAAGCTGTGAAACATCTTTCAATAGGCATCTGCATTGGTGTGAAGTAGCCAGTTCACTCTGTTTGAAAGTATCCCATATACACACATTTGAACACGCTGCGTGATTGAGTTCTGATGGAAATATCTACTTTAAATTCTCACCGTCGCTTTCCCTTGCTCTCATCCCCACACCATCTCTCTCTCTCTCCCCCCTCTCTCTCTCTCTCTCTCGCTCTCTCTCTAATTCACCTTCTATCTCTTGTTCCTAGCACTATCCCCTCTTTCTCCACTTTCTTTTGATTCTAATAGCTTCTTGTGTGCAGGTAGTACGCTCAGTTTACTTTGAAACTCCTCTGCTCTGTTACTTTGCTGATTGTTTTGTTGGGAAGGCTTGTTCCTGTCACGCAGACAAATGACACTTTCCACTAGGCACAGATGTCAGTTCAACGTATAGTTTTGATTTACATTTGGTTGAGTTGTCAACAAGTGTGAATTCAATGTATATGTCATTAGATTTAGTTTAAAAGTTGGGTGAAAAAAAGACAATGCCCTGACGTTGATGCCTTTTTTCAAATCAGTTTTCCACGTTGATTCAACATCACCACATGGAATTTTGTGGTGGAAATGACGTGGAAACAACGTTGATTCAACCACTTTTTCCCCAGTGGGGTCCCTCTGTGAACTACCTTATGGTTAACACAGCCCATTCTCAGCATCAGAAAAGGCCTTTGGGACAGCTTGCTATCAGCTTTACTGTTTAAAAAGGACAGACTGTCCGTCCTTGTGTGTGGTTGCATCCTTTCCCTTTTCATTCTGATAAAGTTGAGATTGTGTGCGTGTGTGTGAACATGTGTGTGTGTGTGTACACGTGTGTGTATATGTGTGTTTCACATGCACGGTGTGCATGCATGTGTGTTTGCTTGCTTGCGTGTGCAGTATGTGCCTGTTCATTCATGTCTTGGGTCATGACCAGGTCATGGCTGTAATAAACGTGAAAGGGTGTGGAATAATAACATGCATGACAGAATGAACGGTTGATGGTTACTGAGCCCATCCAATAGAATATTTTCATATATAGGGGTCATTTACCTCAACTCTAATTCTGTTCCAGTCTAGTGCACTGGGTCTTTGCCATGCAGAGCTACTGTATTGTGTGTGAGCTGTGTGTTGTTTACTGTGGGCTGGCTGTATCAGGCAGGAGTGCTCTTGAGAGCACTTCCAGTTTCTTTGATCTCTGATACAAACCTAAATGAGAGGTACAATCGGTCGACAACAGTTACTTGCTTTTTGTGAAGAAGGAACTCTGCTTCAAACTTTTGATCTGCCATTTGATTAATGTCCTCAATGGAACCCAAGGTACTAACCTTGGACCTGCATAGTAATCTGTAATCTTCAACTAGCTGCCCCTATCTCCTACTCTGGCCTAGCCTTCAGTTATGAGCTTGACCTTTGTGAAGGCGATTGGGAAATGTCAGCAGCGTTCAAACTGTTAGCGATCTCAATTTGCGATGGCATTTCCTCAAGCCACGGTGGCAGAAGCTGAGGGGCACATGGGGATTGGTTTGCGTAGTATTTTATTTTTACACATGTTGACTGAGCTCATGGATGTCTCTCTCTCTCTCTCTCTCTCTCTCTCCTTCTCTCTCCTTCTCTCTCTCTCTCCTTCTCTCCCTATCCTTGTCTCTGATCTTTTCTCACCTCCACTCTCTAGCTCTCCTTGGTTCTCTCCATCCCCTCTCTCTTTCCTTGGCATTGAATAACGAGGGACCTAACCTTTTACGGTCGTGGTGACTAAATGCATGTCAAGGCCTTTCTATGAACACCTTATCCCTCTGCCACATGGAGCAAAAAATGTCCGACTTCCCGATTACAATATTTCTAAAAAGCAATGGAAAGTGTATCAGTGATCAAGTCAGTCAAAGATAGGTTTCTATGTTCTGTAGATTCAGAGAATCCCCTGTCTGTTTGGTCTAACTGCTGGAGCATGTTTGATTTCAGTATTGAATAATGGGAGAAATCTAATGGGAGCGAGATAAGATCTTAATATTGTCAAATCTGCCTAACAAAGGAACACATATCAGCGGGGAGAACGAACGTAGCTGAAAGGGAGTGGATGGCCTCGAAGATATTGCTTGCGTCAATGTCTGCTGACGGTATTTACTTAGCATCACATTATGTCTGACAGCGGTCATGTGTATTCTTCTCAGCTATTTCTATCAAATCAGTCAATGGAAACTGCTAGATGTGGGCCCAAGTCAACAGTGTGTCTGTCACGTTCTGACCATAGTTCTTTTGTGTTTTCTTTGTTTTAGAGTTGGTCAGGACGTGAGCTGAGTGGGTAGTCTATGTGTGTTTTTCTATGTTGTGGTTTTGAGTTCGGCCTGGTATGATTCTCAATCAGTGGCAGCTGTCAATCGTTGTCCCTGATTGAGAATCAAACTTAGGTAGCCTGGGTTTCACTTTTGAGTTGTGGGTGTTTGTTGCAGGGTCAGTGTTTGTTTGCCACACGGTACTGTTTCGTTCATTTGTTCACTTCGTTTGTTGTTTTGTATTTTGTAGTGTTCTGTTTGTCGGATTAGCATTAAAATTCATCATCATGAACACTTACCACGCTGCGCCTTGGTCCTCCTCTCTTTCACCCGAAGACGAGCGTTACAGTGTCCTTGAAAAAAGGTTTCATACTAAAGCCTTGATGCTCTGATTAGATATGCAGTCGGTTAAATAATTGCCCTCATAATTGCCCTTCTTTTTCATCAAATTTTCATTAGATATTTGATTCCATAGATCATTGGTATCATGGTTCTGTCAGTCACATTGAAAAATGGTCGAAATAAGTTCAATGCCATCATTTGCAGTCGGAATCTTCCCTTACCTTTATATGTCACCTTCCTATCGTGCAAAACAGCCATCTTATAGTACTGAGAAAATCTCCCAGCAAAACACCCTAATCTCCTTTCAAAGATAAGGTAGCCTCATCTCCCGCACTGAGCACCTGCCCTCTATGCAGCACCTGTCACCTCTCTACCACATTATCTTATCCCCCTAAGGCCACCCTCTGCCTCCCCCTGACCCCCATCTCCCCTGCTATACCTGGCTGCCACTCCCATGCAACATCTGCCATCGCCACAGGTGGTCATCCGCTACATCCCAATAGCACACTCTGAGCCGTTCCCTCCTCACAGTCACCAGCTTGAGTGCCCTCTCTCCAACCCTGGGGCACTCCTCCCCAATCTCCCCAAGGTGCCAACAGTTCATTTACTCTGAGCCCTGTTACCCTCTGGGTCCACCTTCTCTAAATGTTTTACCGTTGCGTACCTACGAGTGGTTTTCCATGTACACCACTGTAATTAGGAAGCGAGTGCAGGGTAGGGAGTGGGTGATACAGGGACAGGGTTTAGGTGTAAGTGGTGGTTTTATTCGTTGCAGGCTAGCTTCAGGACATGAATCCTGAATGTTTACAGTATATAAGAAAATGTGAAGGAGTGTGGGAGAGTGCGAGGGAGGGAGTAGCATTGTTTTGGGTGGTGACCTTTCACAAACAAGTGCTGGTGGCAGAATGGCTAAATGCCATCAGGAAAAGTTGCTTAATCTTTAAGACGTGAGGAATGTGGTTGTGGGAGGGAAAAAGTGACCGTTTTTTTTCCCTTTATTGAACAAGGCAGACCCTACCTTGGGTTTAAAACACTACATTCACAGGGGTGTTTCAGAAAAGGTCAAGCTTAACAAAAAAATGATGTTAAAACAAATGCCCCAACTTAAATGTCTCAGTGTAGCTTTCTGGGCTGTAATCAGAAAGCTGCAGGGCATGCCTAGAATAACATGATGAACCCTCAACAGTACATACATACTGTTGTACCTGCAGAAGGAACACCTTCACTAATGTAATAAACAAACTAGTTGAGGTATTACATTTGCATGAATGTCAATGCATGGACTGACCTCAAGGTGTCTACAGAATTCACTCTTCACTCCTCTGTGTTTATTGAGTGATTACCCAGAGTTGTTATCATTCTGCATGCCTGTTTGGGCTTCATGAATATTCCTGGCGTGGATGGAGCGACTCTGTCGGAACACTGCTATGTCCCATGTCAAAGCAACAGCCAGAGGGATTTAATGCTGACAGAGGCTGTTTCAGTGGCAGAGACGAGATAAATAACAAATGGACTTGCCAATGTCACTCTCGGACCATATCTCATTTTAAATACGTACACACACACTGAAAAGTAAGAGAGCAGCTCATTCAAGCATGGCCTCATTCCCTTTCTGTAGATTCTTATTACATCGCTAGTGTTAAGGAAAAGACAGGTGTCTGTGACCAGCTCAGGATAGTGTTCCAAGCAGACTGGTGGAATGTGTTACCTCTGGATCCACGCAGACACGTTCCGGAACCCAGGCTGCTGGGGTCACGTGGGCACGGTGTGCCTCCGATTCAGCCCGGAGCGTCCATCTGCCACGTTTCTGCAGAGAACAGTGTGTGTTAGTCAGTGGGAGCCAGACCCTATGTATCCACTTGCTGTGACCTTGCCTGTGTTCCAGAGCCTGTGTGGAGCAAGTAAGAGAAGGAGGAGCCAATTTCCCATTCTGGATTTTCCCTTGTTTTTCTTGTGGGTTAGAGGGTTGACAACCATACCAAAAGCCAACAGAGACAGTCCCACCTGTACTGTAGTAACGGATTACTGGATAGAAAATATACTGTAGATCAAGCCAGTAATTCCAAGCACTGTTTGGAAACAGAACCTTCTAAAGTTCACAGCTATGTTTTTAAAAAGAATTTAAAATGAACTCGGAATTATAATCCGGTGTCAAACTCAACTGGGACTTTCCACATTCCAATAATTGTATCCCTCTGTTTCCTTCATCTCAGTTTGAATATAGCTGCATGTGTTCCCATAATGACTGGATTACAGCTATTTCAAGCAGCTAATGTTCCCCTTCAAATATTTTGAAACCCGTTCATTTTTCTTTATTTTACTGTGCTATCTCAACTATATCCCAAATGCATTAATGTGGGCCAAACAGAGCTATAGTGCCATGAGACAAGAACATGTTTTATCTTGCAAAGTCAATGACAACCAAAATCATGTTTTATCTTGCAAAGTCAGTGACATCAAGTATGAGTTACAATATTTTGGTTATGTTATGAGAAATATAATGCAAGCTTAAAAATGTTGAATAATTGTTTAGGCATTGGATAAAGACTAGTGTTAGTCTGTGATGATGTAAGGCTTCCTGAGTCATTTTAGTGCTGCTTTGTGTTTAACTAATTGATTGCATGAGTTGATCATTTTAGGGTGGATCTGTAGGGTGTTGCAAGGAGGACAGGCAGGCAAAGTAAGCCCTCACACCCACCTTGTTTCCGAGGAAAGCATTGATTCAGTTCTGCAAACACACATCCCCTTGACAACAGCAGTTGAGTTGTTAAAAAAATAAAATGTTTTTTGTTGTTTGTTGTACTTCAGTGTGGCCTCTTGGTTTTAATGTTTACTCCTCAAAGTGTACTCACAATCACCCAGAGATACACTGCATACTTGGTATTCTCGCAAGATCACATTTTTGATCGGTGTGTTTGAATTCCAGGTATGCTGTAGCACATGTTATTTGTGGGTGATTGATTCAGCTGATGAGCTGATGAGTGTTTCCTTCCCTTCATTGCTCCCTGGCAGATCCTTATTCCCCGGCCTTAATACCATGCCTCCTCTCTCGCTCTCTCTATTACTCTTTCTCACTCTGTCTCCCCGCTCTCTCTTTCTGTTCTTACTCCCTATCCCTACCCCTGTTTCTCTCTCTCTCGCTCTCTCTCTCATTCTCTCTTTCTGTTCTTAGTCCCTATCTCTCTCTCTCTCATTCTGTCTCTATTCTTACTCCCCATCCCTTTCCCTCTCTCTCTCTGTCTCTTTCTCTCTCTCTGTCGGTCCTACTCTTTCCCAGTACAGCAATATTTTGTTGTTCTCCTCAACACTCATTTCTCTGTTTATATTGCTGTCTGTCTCGCTGAGAGCGGCTCAGTCACTGCACTGATCATTTTTCACCGTGATGCGTGTCCCTCACTCTCCTACACCCCTCTTCATGCTCTTTTTGTCACATTTCTACTCTCATCTCTTTTTCATATTCCCATTCTCTTCCCCATATTTGGGCGTGGCACTGTAAAAGTAATGCATCCATTTTGTGTCAATGTACAATACAGTGCAACATGTTTCAGTGTTGATTATAACAGCAGTATTGACACTGAAATGTGGATTCTGAATTGCAAAGCCTTGTCAAAATGGTGTTACAATATCACAGCTTATTGTGAAATAGACACAAATGATTTATTAGAAATTCGTCTTTGCTGTGTTTAATAGACTATTTTCTTCACAACGCATTTTGTCTGTTTCACACAACTTTTTCTCTTCATAATGGTTTTGTGTACATTACACAAATTCTTATTTGTTGTAGCTAACATTAGCCAGGTTAGGGGTTTGGGTTTAAGGTTAGGGTTAGAATTAAGTTTAAGGTTAGCTAACATGATAGCTAGCTAGTTAAAAAGTTGTAAGTTGTTGCAAAGTTGTACATTTGTCCATGAGGTGATTCGAACACGCATTTGGGTTGCTAGACAGTCACGTTATATGCCCACACATCCTCAATGACCTGTAATTTCTGTCTTAAGTAACTTCAAATATTGTACTTAATGTGGGTGTTAGTCACCTCTGATTTCATCAGGGGACTGGGTTTTTAATGTCTGACATACAGTGTGGTTCCTCCAAGACGTTATAATCCTCCTCCATTACCTCACAGCATGTTAACCCACTGATCATTACAACCCACCAGATCCCCAAATACCTCCAGATAAGGATCTATTCCTTCTGAAGCATTATGAACACCTGCCCTTTTCATGACATAGACTGACCAGGTGAATACAGGTGAAAGATATGATCCCTTATTGATGTCACTTGTTAAATCCACTTCAATCAGTGTATATGAAGGGGAGGAGAAAGGTAAAGAAGGATTTTTAAGCCTTGAGACAATTGAGACATGGATTGTGCATGCGTGCCATTCAGAAGGTGAATGGGGAAGACAAAAGATTGAAGTGCCTTTGAACGGGGTATGGTAGTAGGTGCCGGGTACATCAGTTTGAGTGTGTCAGGAACTGCAACACTGCTGGGTTTTTCACATTCAACAGTTCCCAGTGTGTATCAAGAATGGTCAAGAATGGTCCATCACCCAAAGGACAGCCAGCCAACTTGACACACAGTAAGATGGCGCCAACAGACATGGCAGCTCCAATTCTAGCTCCTAAGCAGTCATCCGTATTTTGTTTTTTCTGTGTGTTATTTCTTACACTATTAGCCCAGAACGTTTTTTTTTGTGACTATCAATGATCGAGTGGCTATCAATGCAACTTACCCGAATTGGATCCTTTGTTCGCACCCCCAAGGGCAATTTAACTTATCCCAGAGGCTACGCCAAGATGCCCCGGCGGAGAAGAGGTATTCGGAGTGGACTTCTTGTCTGACTCAGGAGGTGGGCACACCATCCACCATTTCCTAGTATACTACTCGCTAATGTTCAGTCTCTGGACAATAAAGTAGACGAGCTCAGGGCGAGGCTCTTCTTCCAAAGAGAGATCAGGGACTGTAACATACTCTGTTTCACGGAATCATGGCTCTCTCCAGATATACTGTCCCCATCCATACAGCCAGCTGGGTTCGAAGTACATCGCTTAGACAGAAATAAAGGAATCTCCGGGAAGAAGATGGGCGGTGGTGTATGGATTAACGACTCATGGTGTGATTGGGATAACGCACAGAAACTCAAGTCCTTCACCTGACCTAGAATACCACACAATGAAATGCCAACCGTATTACTTCCCAAGAGAATTATCTGGTTATAGTCATAACCGTGTATATTCCCCCTCAAACCAATATCACGACGACCCTCAAGGAACTACACTGGACTTTATGCAAATCGGAAATCACATATCCTACATTTATTGTAGTTGGTGATTTTAACAAAGCAAATTTAAGGAAAACGTTCTATCAAAACATTGACTGCAGTTGCTATTCTCTCTTCCGGGATGCCTACAAGGCCGTCTCCCGCCCTCCCTTCGGCAAATCAGATCATGACTCCATTTTTCTCCTCCCTTCCTATAGGCAGAAACTCAATCAGGAAGTACCCGTGCTAAGATCTATTCAATGCTGGTCTGACCAATCGGAATCCATGCTTCAAGATTGTTTTGATCACACAGACGGGGATATGTTCCGGGTAGCCTCGGATAATAACATTGATGTATACATGGACACGGTGACTGAGTTTATCAGGAAGTGTATAGGGGATGTTGTTCCCACTGTGACTATTAAAACCTACCCAAACCAGAAACCATGAATAGATGGCAGCATTCACACTAAACTGAAAGCGTGAACCACCTTATTTAACCATAGCAAGGTGACTGGGAACATGGTCGAATACAAACAGTGTAGTTATTCCCTCTGTAATGCAATCAAACAGGCAGAACATCAGTACAGTTGCAATTCAACGGTTCAGACATGAGACGTATGTTGCAGGGTCTACAGACAATCACGGATTACAAAGGGAAAACCAGCCACGTCGCAGACAACGACATCTTGCTCCCAGACAAGCTAAACACATTCTTTTCCTGCTTTGAGGATAACACAGTGCCATTGACGCGACCCACTCCCAAGGACTGTTGGCTCTCATTCTCGTGAGTAAGACATTTAAGCATGTTAACCCTCAGAAGGCTGCCGGACCAGACAGCATCCCTAGCCGCATCCTCAGATCATGTGCAGACCAGCTGGCTGGAGTGTTTATGGACACATTCAATCTCTCCCTATCCCAGTCTGCTGTCCTCACTTGCTTCAAGATGTTCACCATTGTTCCCCTACCCAAGAAAGCAAAGGTAACTGAACTAAATGACTATCGTCCCGTAGCACTCACTTCTGTCATCATGAAGTGCTTTGAGAGATTAGTCAAGGATCATATCACCTCTACCTTACCTTACACCCCTAGACACACTTCAATTTGCTTACCGCCCCAACAGATCCACATATGATGCAATCGCCATGGCACTGCACACTGCCCTATCCTACCTGGACAAGAGGAATACCTATATAAGAATGCTGTTCATTGATTATTGCTCAGCCTTCAACGCCATAGTACCCTCTAAGCTCATTATCAAACTCGGGGCCCTGGGTTGGAACCCCGCCCTGTGCAACTGGGTCTTGGACTTCCTGACGGGCCGCCCCCAGATGGTGAAGGTAGGAAACAACAACTCCACTTCACTGATCCTCAACACAGGGACCCCGCATGGGTGTGTACTCAGGCCCCTCCTGTACTCCCTGTTCACCCATGACTGCATGGCCACACACGCCTCCAACTCAATCATCAGGTTTGCAGACGACACAACCATAGTAGGCCTGATTACCAACAATGACGAGACAGCCTACAGGGAGGAGGTGAGGGCCCTGGAGGAGTGGTGCCAGGAAAATAACATCTCCCTCAACATCAACAAAACTAAGGAGCTAATTGTGGACTTCAGCAAAAAGCAGAGGGAACACGCCCCTATCCACATTGATGGGACCGCAGTGGAGAAGGTGGAAAGCTTCAAGCTCCTCGGCGTTCACATCACTGATGATCTGAAATGGTCCACCCACACAGACAGTGTGGTGAAGAAGGCGCAACATCGCCTCTTCAACTTCAGGAGGCTAAAGAAATTTGGCTTGGCCCCTAAAACCCTGACAAACGTTTACAGATGCACAACTGAGAGAATCCTGTTGGGCTGTATCACTGCCTGGCACAGTAACTGCACCGCCCGCAACCGCAGGGCTCTCCAGAAAGTGGTGCGGACTGCCCAATGCATCACTGGGGGCACACTGCCTGCCCTCCACGACACCTACAGCACCCAATGTCACAGGAAGGCCAAAAAGATCATCAAGGACATCAACCACCCGAGCCATGACCTGTTCACCCCCCTATCATCCAGAAAATGAAATCAGTACAGGTGCATCAAAGCTGGGACTGACAGACTGAAAACAGCTTCTCAAGGCCATCAGACTGTTAAATAGCCATCACTAGCTGGCTACCACCCGGTTACTCAACCCTGCACCTTAGAGGCTGCTGCCCTATATACAATAGAAGTCGGAAGTTTACATACACCTTAGCCAAATACATTTAAACTCAGTTTTTCACAATTCCTGACATTTAATCCTAGTAAAAAGTCCCTGTGTTAGGTCAGTTAAGATCACCACTTTATTTTAAGAATGTGAAATATCAGAATAATAGTAGAGAGAACGATTTATTTCAGCTTTTATTTCTTTCATCACATTCCCAGTGGTCAGAAGTTTACATACACTCAATTAGTATTTGGTAGCATTGCCTTTAAATTGTTTAACTTGGGTCAAATGTTTTGCGTAGCCTTCCACAAGCTTCCCACAATAAGTTCCCGCAATGAATTTTGGCCCATTCCACCTGACAGAGCTGGTGTAACTGAGTCAGATTTGTAGGCCTCCTTGCTCGCACACACTTTTTCAGTTCTGCCCACATATTTTCTATGGGATTGAGGTCAGGGCTTTGTGATGGCCACTCCAATACCTTGACTTTGTTGTCCGTAAGCTATTTTGCCACAACTTTGGAAGTATGCTTGGGTTTATCGTCCATTTGGAAGACCCATTTGCGACCAAGCTTTAACTTCCTGACTGATATTCTTGAGATGTTGCTTCAATATATCCACATAATTTTCTCTCCTCATGATGCCATCCAGTTTGTGAAGTGCACCAGTCCCTCCTTCAGCAAAGCACCCACACAACATGATGCTGCCACCCCCGTGCTTCACGGTTGGGATGTTCTTCGGCTTGCAAGCATGCCCCTTTTTCCTCCAAACATAACGATTGTCATTATGGCCAAACAGTTACATTTTTGGCAGTTTTTGAGCAGTGGCTTCTTCCTTGCTGAGCGGCTTTTCAGGTTATGTCGATATAGGATTTGTTTTACTGTGGATATAGATACTTTTGTACCTGTTTCCTCCAGCATCTTCATAAGGTCCTTTGCTGTTGCTCTGAGATTGATTTGCACTTTTCGCACCAAAGTACGTTCATCTCTTGGAGACAGAACGCGTCTCCTTCCTGAGCGGTATGATGGCTGCGTGGTCCCATGGTGTTTATACTTGCGTACCATTGTTTGTACAGATGAACGTGGTACCTTCAGGCATTTGGAAATTGCTCCCAAGGATGAACCAGACTTGTGGAGGTTTACCATTTTTTTTTCTCAGGTCTTGGCTGATATCGTTTGATTTTCCCATGATGTCAAGCAAAGAGGCACTGAGTTTGAAGGTAGGCCTTGAAATACATCCACAGGTACACCCCCAATTGACTCAAATTATGTAAATTAGCCTATCAGAAGCTTCTAAAGCCATGACATAATTTTCTGGAATTTTCCAAGCTTTTTTATAGGGACAGTCAACTTAGTGTATGTAAACTTCTGACCCACTGGAATTGTGATACAGTGAAATAATCTGTCTGTAAACAGTTGTTGGAAAAATGACTTGTGTCATGCACAAAGTAGATGTCCTAACTGACTTGCCAAAACTATAGTTTGTTAACAAGAAATTTGGAGAGTGGTTGAAAAACAAGTTTTAAATACTCCAACCTAAGTGTATGTAAATTTCCGACTTCAGCTGTACATAGACATGGAATCACTGGTGACTTTCATAATGTTTAAATACTGTTTTACTCATTTCATATGTATATACTATATTCTTTTCTACTGTATTTTAGTCAATGCCGCTTGATATTGCTTGTCCTGATATTTATACATTTCTTAATTCCATTATTTAACTTTTCGTTTTGTGTGTATTATTGTGATTTGTTAGATATTGTTGCACTGTTGGAGCTAGGAACACAAGCATTTCGCTACACCCGCAATAATACTTGCTAAATATGTGTATGTGACCAATACAATTTGATTTGATTTGTGGAGACCATGTCCCGACGAATCGAGGCTGTTCTGAGCTCAAAAGGGGATGCAACTCAATATTATGAAGGAACAGTAATAATATTGAATTATTAATTCCCAACCAAAGCTACTGTGGACAGTTGTTTCCCCAAATGGAGAGCTGCTTGTTATACATTATACTGTACCTTATTGTCTGGGCTCTGCTCCCTGGGTCTTTTTTGTCTGGGCTTTGCTGCTTGGGTCTAATCTAACCCAGGAGAATGCATCTCTCATCTGGAGCTCAGCTCTCAGTACCATTTGGATGACAGCACACTAATCTGCTGTATGGGGACGGGCCCTTGTGAAGTGCTGATATGGTAAATGCAACCTTGTGGCCTAGACACACAAAACACGAGCACGCTCGCACACGCACACACATACGCACAGGGACACATGCGCGCATTCTCTTAACCAGACAAATGCTCATATACACACACTTGCTCACTGACCATATCACATGCAGGCATACACTCGCAATCCCACTTTCCACCCCCATGTGGACAGTGGCTGTAAAGAACGGACACTCCAGATACCCCCATGTACTGTAGAAGAGATCTCCTGTCTCAGTTCAATGTGAATACCAGGCTTATATGCCATGTTGAGTAGCAGTGCTCCAAGGCTACACATGTTCTCCTGCATGTTCCCCTTATAGAAGAGCAATTACTGTCAGTGTAAAGCGCTGCGAGTCCTTGCCACCTGTCCCTGACACTCTTAAGCCCTGGCTGATAATTACAGCTCAGGAGGAAGAGAGAAGGCCAGTAGCCAACCCCTCTGACAGGACTTCTAATTGAATCTCAACAACGGATCTTTAAAGTGGGATTGTGCTGGCTACCGCAATGACACTGCTCAGGTGTGTGTGTGTGTGTGTGTGTGTGTGTGTGTGTGTGTGTGTGTGTGTGTGTGTGTGTGTGTGTGTGTGTGTGTGTGTGTGTGTGTGTGTGTGTGTGTGTGTGTGTGTGTGTGTGTGTGTGTGTGTGTGTGTGTGTGTGTGTGTGTGGCTGTGTCTGCGTGCATGTGTGTGCATGTGAGGGGTGGCTGGGTGAGGGGGTGGGTAGAAGGTTATGTTAATGACAGATGGACCGAGTAGCACAACCTTTTAGTGAGGAATGAGGATCAACACAATGTTACTCTGTATTTCCTGACAGTTGATTGTAATGGCACCGTCAAGTCACTCCATAGCAGTGATCGGGAATGCGTTAACAGGTCCTGGATATGCCATTATGGAGAATGCCAGGCATTGTCAAAAGGAAGCATTGTCGAAAGGAAGCATGGTCAAAAGGAAGCATTGTCAAAGGGAAGCATTGTCAAAAGGAAGCATTGTCGAAAGGAAGCATTGTCAAAAGGAAGCATTGTCAAAAATGTGTCTGTACTATTCTGTCCAATCTACTGGCCCGTCTGTAAGCTTTATGACTGCCTCGACTATGTTCCCCTGTATGGCCGTCTTTAACTCTGGGGATGGCCTGCCTGAACACCAGGACTTTTTTGTGGGGGGGACAACCAGCTCAATAATACTTATACTGCTACTCAGAGCTATTTGTCGTTTAAAAGTACAATACATGTAGTTAACTAATTATATATTCGTATTTCTTATTTCTGCTAGTGCTGGATTTTCACGAACAGCGGCCCATCAACCATTCACTCTGATCTCAACTCCAACCCTCCGATGTCCACAGATTAACCCATCTTTCCCAGTATATTACCATTTTAATATTTCCTTTTGAAATACATCCCTCCATTTTACCGTAATGTTTTACGAGGGTCTTGAACCTTCCCCCGAAATTGACCTAAAAATAAATACTTTACCTAAGAGGATAATGATATTTTCCATTGACTGACTGTGGTTTTTCAGATCCCTTGAAAATGCCATGGCTTTGCAGTATGGGAGCCCAGGGTGCAGTGTGGTGGAGCTCCATTCCATCACTCTGATCCCTGCCTCTCCCTACTGAGACAGAGACAAAACTCAGAGCATTTTTCACGGTGTTGGCCTGTAGGTTGTGATAAGCTGCCGAATGTGGATGACAGTCGCTGCTTAGAACACCAGAGTTATTTTTGCAGGCATATAAATAGTTTGGCTGTCCCACTGTGCTTCAATCAGAGACAGATTCAATGCAGGGCTGACTTCTAGATAGGTTGAAAGGAAAGCATGTTTTAGTGCATAGCCAATATACAATTGTGTGCACACGAGAACACAAGCACGCACACACACACACACACACACACACACACACACACACACACACACACACACACACACACACACACACACACACACACACACACACACACACACACACACACACACACACACACACACACACACACACACACACACACATTGTGGTTTTGAGGGATTTAATTCCTCTAACATTAATTCTGGGGCAAACAAAAGGAAAGTGTGATTTTGTAGGAGCACATTGATTCTTCGACAAACACAGCAGCTGGTAATTGTAAATGGAACTCCCAAGGAATGTTACACACATGCAAAAATACACCCAAGAGCATTCAAACAAATACAAAGATGTATGGGGACATATTCCCATATGTGTCTCTTTGCTGGTAGAAATTATTGATATGGTAGAGATGGTATACCTGGTAGAGCTGGTAGACCTGGTAGAAATTGTAGAGCTGGTAGACCTGGTAGAAATTGTAGAACTGGTAGACCTGGTAGAAATTGTAGAACTGGTAGACCTGGTAGAAATTGTAGAACTGGTAGACCTGGTAGAAATTGTAGAACTGGTAGAAATTGTAGAGCTGGTAGAAATTGTAGAACTGGTAGAAATGGTAGACCTGGTAGAAATTGTAGAACTGGTAGAAATTTTTTGAGCTGGTAGACCTGGTAGAAATTGTAGATCTGGTAGACCTGGTAGAAATTGTAGAGCTGGTAGACCTGGTAGAAATTGTAGAGCTGGTAGACCTGGTAGAAATTGTAGAGCTGGTAGACGTGGTAGAAATTGTAGAGCTGGTAGACGTGGTAGAAATTGTAGAGCTGGTAGACCTGGTAGAAATTGTTGAGCTGGTAGACCTGGTAGAAATTGTTGAGCTGGTAGACCTGGTAGAAATTGTAAAACTGATAGACCTGGTAGAAATTGTAAAACTGATAGACCTGGTAGAAATTGTAAAACTGATAGACCTGGTAGAAATTGTAAAACTGATAGACCTGGTAGAAATTGTAAAACTGATAGACCTGGTAGAAATTGTAAAACTGATAGACCTGGTAGAACCTGTAGAAATGGTAGAAATTGTTTGGACTCAGAGGCCAACAACACAAAACAGCTTCTCTCCATGTTCAGTGTGATCACAGCATTTTCTGCATCATGAAAAGAGGAAAAAGACACAGTGTTCATTTCTTCTGTGTCTTTTTCCTCTTTTCAAATAAAAGCATGACCCTTTACAAAATACAATCTATAGTGACGGTCCATAAGGAACAAATATGTGCAGCACAGGAGGATGGTGAGGGTAGGATGGCTCATAATGTCTGGAATGGAGTCACTGGAATGGAATGGTATCAAACACATGGAAATGTGCTTGGTGTGTTTGATATTGTTCCATTCATTCTAATCCATTCCAGCCATTACGATGAGCCCGTCCTCCGATTCAAAGTACCACCAGCAACTGCTGATATGCAGGCTTCCTACATGGAGTCTACTGTAGGGTGAAGATACCCAGGTTAGGAAGCTTTTCTAAAACAGAGTCATGGGACCAGCTCTGTTGCTACCTACTGTAGCATAGCTGGTCCTATTGTTTAGAATGCCGCCTCATTTATTCAAGAGCTATGGGATATTAGAATTATCTGGTCTTAACCTTTATCATTTTCAAGTTATAGAGAAGTACTGTATGTATTTTCTATGCACCCTAGCTGTCACGACCCGACTTTAAACCAAGTCAGTCACAGAAAGTACTCCAGTGTTTCAGAACTGTGGTGTCCGGGCGTGGTGGAACCGATTTAAAATTGTAGGGGTGAGTCATTTTTTACATCACTCCATCAATTTTACATCATCACTCCATCAAGGGAAATACAGTATTCTTTCTAACAAACATATCTACATATACTGTATTTCAGGATGTTGTGTATACCTGGAAATAATAAGAATTAATATAAACATTACAGTTGTGTACACTTTATTTCCCAAACACAATTTAACACAATCACAATCGTTTTTTGTCTTTAAATAATTTTAAGCATCTTTTAATACAGGCTTAACACCTAGCAAACACTTTGTAAACATTTTTTTAAACACTTTTAACATAGGCCCGGCCCTGTTGTTACCGCATATCCCAGTGATAATGCCTTGCATTACACCTGGTAAGAAACCACTTCAATTTGCTCAACTTGCTATTGTCTTAAACATTGACTCAACTTACCTCATGGCATTGGCTCAGCTTACAGTTCCCAGAGGCAAACATTTTGACTATATTAGCCCACACAAATACAAGTATGCACGTTCATGCTAGGTTGAGGACCTCATATTGAAGCTTATGGAGACTGGTTTAGATACAAGCATCATGAAACCTCTAATACAGTAAATCAGTCTTTTGGACCTAACTTGCTCACCAATTTTTCCACGCGGTTTCTTCCTTCAGAGCCATGAAATCCATGAAATCAAGACCTCTTCTTTAATATTTGGTCAAACAATTCATTTGGTCTATTGTTTCCTAGAAACAAGGGTGGCTTAACTTATCCCTTTGGTTCAACTTACCCCACTCTCACTTATTGCTAATTCAGTTTGACCAAAGGGAACAGACTCTGGCTCATTGTGCTGTCAAAGTAAAGCACTGTAATCGGAAGGTGCTGTGTCTATGCCAGCCTCTGGCCATGTTTGAGAGCCAAAATGTGTTGTCTTGTAGTTTATAGCCAGGCAGTCTACAGTGCGCTCCAGGGATACGGGTTGTGAGACTGTTGCTGTATTTCTATTGCCTTCAAAAGAATCCAACATTTTTGTCCTGTCCTTTGTCATTTTATCTTTGATCACTGAACCACACTGAATGCTGATTTGTGCTGCTAGAGTTCGCAAACATCGCAGACATTTAGAGAGTGGTCTCAACAAACAATTTCTTTCACATGGCGGAGCTGAATCAGTCTGAGACAGGAATACACAGGATGCAAGCCAAGTACTGTTGGCACTCTCCTGGCTGCTTCCTCACACTGTCTCTCCCTTATTATCCAAACATGATTCTCTACTGTTGTACTCTGTGAGAAGGGAAAGTGTTTTGATGTTTGCAGTTGTGGCCTTTAGGTCAGTTTAGTACTTAGGATCATCAACCTTTGACCTCTAGGTCTAATTCAGGGTGAAGTGCAGGACCTTGTGATTGAGATCACTTAAATCCGACAAATCAGATGCATCCTCTTTGTGGAGATCGATTTTCAAAAGCTGTGTTCATTATCCGACTCAATCTTCTTCTCTTCGATGGCAAATTTGTATTTAACATGCTGTCCACTTCACATTCCTCTGTCTGTCAAGTGCCATTTAGCCAAACCACAAACCAGACAGAGGAATATGGAGAAAACAAGGCAAACAGGAAGTTTCTGAGACTGGTACAGCTGTCTATTTCAGGAGCTTTGTTTTATACTCTCTATCTTTTTCTCTCTCTCTTTCCCTCTCTGTCTTTCCCTCTCTGTCTATCCCTCTCTGTCTATCCCTCTCTGTCTATCCCTCTCTGTCTATTCCTCTCTGTCTATCCCTCTCTGTCTATTCCTCTCTGTCTATCCCTCTCTGTCTATCCATCTCTGTCTATTCCTCTCTGTCTATCCCTCTCTGTCTATCCCTCTCTGTCTATTCCTCTCTGTCTATCCCTCTCTGTCTATCCCTCTCTGTCTATTCCTCTCTGTCTATCCCTCTCTGTCTATTCCTCTCTGTCTATCCCTCTCTGTCTATTCCTCTCTGTCTATCCCTCTCTGTCTATCCATCTCTGTCTATTCCTCTCTGTCTATCCCTCTCTGTCTATCCCTCTCTGTCTATTCCTCTCTGTTTCTTCCTCTGTCTTTCCCTCTCTGTTTATTCCTCTCTGTCTATCCCTCTCTGTCTATCCCTCTCTGTCTATCCCTCTCTGTCTATCCCTCTCTGTCTATCCCTCTCTGTCTATTCCTCTCTGTCTATCCCTCTCTGTCTATCCCTCTCTGTCTATCCCTCTCTGTCTATTCCTCTCTGTTTCTTCCTCTCTGTCTTTCCCTCTCTGTTTATTCCTCTCTGTCTATCCCTCTCTGTCTATTCCTCTCTGTCTATTCCTCTCTGTCTTTCACTCTCTGTCTATTCCTCTCTGTCTATTCCTCTCTGTCTTTCCCTCTCTGTCTTTCCCTCTCTGTCTTTCCCTCTCTGTCTGTTCCTCTCTGTTTATTCCCCTCTGTCTATTCCTCTGTCTATTCCTCTCTGTCTTTCCCTCTCTGTCTATTCCTCTCTGTCTATTCCTCTCTGTCTTTCCCTCTCTGTCTTTCCCTCTCTGTCTGTTCGTCTCTGTCTATTCCTCTCTGTCTATTCCCCTCTCTGTCTATTCCTCTCTCTGTCTATGCCTCTCTCTGTCTATTCCTCTCTGTCTTTCCCTCTCTGTCTTTCCCTCTCTGTCTATTCCTCTCTGTCTCTTCCTCTCTGTCTATTCCTCTCTGTCTTTCCCTCTCTGTCTTTCCCTCTCTGTCTTTCCCTCTCTGTCTATCCCTCTCTGTCTATTCCTCTCTGTCTATCCCTCTCTGTCTTTCCCTCTCTGTCTTTCCCTCTCTGTCTATTCCTCTCTGTCTTTCCCTCTGTCTATCCCTCTCCGTCTATTCCTCTCTGTCTATTCCTCTCTGTCTATTCCCATCTGTCTTTCCCTCTCTGTCTATTCCTCTCTGTCTATTCCTCTCTGTCTATTCCTCTCTGTCTATTCCTCTCTGTCTATTCCCCTCTCTGTCTATTCCCCTCTCTGTCTTTCCCTCTCTGTCTATTCCTCTCTGTCTCTTCCTCTCTGTCTATTCCTCTCTGTCTTTCCCTCTCTGTCTTTCCCTCTCTGTCTATCCCTCTCTGTCTATTCCTCTCTGTCTATTCCTCTCTGTCTATCCCTCTCTGTCTTTCCCTCTCTGTCTTTCCCTCTCTGTCTATTCCTCTCTGTCTATTCCTCTCTGTCTTTCCCTCTCTGTCTATTCCCCTCTGTCTTTCCCTCTCTGTCTTTCCCTCTCTGTCTATTCCTCTCTGTCTATCCCTCTCTGTCTATCCCTCTCTGTCTATCCCTCTCTGTCTATCCCTCTCTGTCTTTCCCTCTCTGTCTATTCCTCTCTGTCTTTCCCTCTGTCTATCCCTCTCCGTCTATTCCTCTCTGTCTATTCCTCTCTGTCTATCCCTCTCTGTCTTTCCCTCTCTGTCTTTCCCTCTCTGTCTATTCCTCTCTGTCTATTCCTCTCTCTTTCCCTCTCTGTCTATTCCCCTCTGTCTTTCCCTCTCTGTCTTTCCCTCTCTGTCTATTCCTCTCTGTCTATCCCTCTCTGTCTATCCCTCTCTGTCTATCCCTCTCTGTCTATCCCTCTCTGTCTTTCCCTCTCTGTCTATCCCTCTCTGTCTATTCCTCTCTGTCTATTCCTCTCTGTCTTTCCCTCTCTGTCTATTCCTCTCTATCTATCCCTCTCTGTCTATCCCTCTCTGTCTATCCCTCTCTGTCTATCCCTCTCTGTCTATTCCTCTCTGTCTTTCCCTCTCTGTCTATTCCCCCCTGTCTTTCCCTCTCTGTCTTTCCCTCTCTGTCTATCCCTCTCTGTCTATTCCTCTCTGTCTATTCCTCTCTGTCTTTCCCTCTCTGTCTATTCCTCTCTGTCTTTCCCTCTCTGTCTATTCCTCTCTGTCTTTCCCTCTCTGTCTATTCCTCTCTGTCTTTACCTCTCTGTCTTTCCCTCTCTGTCTATTCCTCTCTGTCTTTCCCTCTCTGTATATTCCCCTCTGTCTTTCCCTCTCTGTCTTTCCCTCTCTGTCTATTCCTCTCTGTCTATCCCTCTGTCTTTCTTAAAAAAGTCCATTAGGGCCATTCAATCCTGTATTTCCCTCAGAGTGACTTACGACTGCGATCTCTAAGGTTACACATTACGAAGGGAAATGGGTAGTGTGACTGTTGACGAGATAGGCCTAGCACTGTAGCTGTTACATTGTGTCAGCTCTGTGGAGAGAGGAAGGCACAGCATGTAGGTCCACTCTACTCCATTCCAAATACTCTAGAGTCTATGGCATGTTCTATTTCTCTACGTGGCAGTCGAGTCGTGCTGTGTCTTTGACTCACTAGCAATAGACAGTGTAATCCCTATGGGTTAATTAGACCAGTGGAAACAGGAGTACAGTTGGGGTTAGGAGAGTTGTACATTGTGTTTGTGTTAACCCTGCCCACACACATGCCAACGGTGAGAGACACGTGTCTGCATTGGCCAGGAATAGGGTCAGTTACTGGGAACAGTAAGTTCTCTTCCCAGCTCTGAGACCCAATTAAATGAAGCTTATGTCACAGTAGTGTCCATACATTATAACTATGACTTTTTATGGAATTTGGATCATTGTGCTAAAGAGATATAATGATCTCATCTATGAATGGAGGAAATCAGTTCATGTATTTAACATCAAGTTGTAGCCTAGTTGAGTTTTGGAAGGGAGAGAAGTCAGGATGAGAGAGGAGGACTTGGGATGGACTGTGTGCTTTAAATCAAAGCATGAGATGCAAGATAATGATACAACAGAGCGCACAGCATATGCTGCAATTTTGTCTGCACTGCAAATAAATAAGAATGAATTGCCAGAACAATCAATCTTTCTCAGCCTCTGAGGAGTCTTTTATCTTGGTGTTTGATGCTGTGCATTTGGACTCTCCCTCTGTCAGTCGAAGGAGAGTTGTCACTT
The DNA here is from genome assembly GCF_029448725.1 of Salvelinus fontinalis. NCBI lineage: Eukaryota > Metazoa > Chordata > Actinopteri > Salmoniformes > Salmonidae > Salvelinus > Salvelinus fontinalis. The sequence continues at coordinate 26,706,043 of NC_074701.1, read as the reverse complement.
AATTTTACACTGCTCTTTGTCTCCTTGATCCTTAGCTCTCGTGGACAGACGCACTTAACATAGGATGGTATTGTAGTGTCTGTCAACAGACTGTGGGATGCGACGACTAACGAAGAACCTTGTTCTGGTTCGCTTAGTTTTCGTCACTGATCATTTGGACAAATCAGGATTTCGCAGGGGCTCGCATCTTGCGAATATCGGAAGGGGAGGGTACATTTGGTCCAAAGACATCGCAAGTCACATTAGTATCTTTCTCTTAACATCTTCCCCCAGAACTTAATTGAGCATCTGATGCAATTACGCAACATCTGGGTTTCCAAGATTACCTTGATCCAGACTCGGGCAAAGTGATCACTATGCATTCTCTAGAAGGTTGTCATCATGGGGACCACTCATTTGTCTTGGATTACAACGGCAGTAATGGTTTAGTCATCTGCCCTAGAGTAGATTCATGAGCTGGCTTCAAACTGAATCCTGAACTAAATATCCTCACTTTCTAACAGGGTACATTTGAAGAGGCAGATATGTGGCTTTACCTTTACTGTGTGTCAAGATTTTGATTGTATGATTTCATTTTCCTTTTTTTTTCTGGTTGCAAATTGTGGCCTTTATGATGATAGCACAATTAGTGTAGCATATAGCAAGATAAGGTGATCTTATCGAGGATAAAAATCTGGAAAGTAATTACTGTTGTCACATTGAGCACTAATAGACAGTAATTATACCACAGAAAAATGCCTAAGATATCTTTTGCTCATTATTGTACAGTAGGTGCTGTTTATATCCAATTTTAAATACCGATTGGTGAGTAATTTGTTTCAAAGAGGGAGAAAGAAAATACTAAGAAGCCTATGGTGGGAGCAGCAGGAGTAAAAATAAACACTCATGGCGCAAGGGGTAAATAGCTCTCGTTAAAGCGGATTTATTACCAACTCACAGACTCCTTAGCCTTCTGGTATCTCCTTTGTTGGAGTGAAGTTGGGAGTGCTTGATAAACAGGCTGGTGGAACACTTTGTAAAAGCACAGTCGCAGACATGGGGACTGTTTGTCTGTCTGTCAATCAACTTTATTCTGGAGATTTTGACAGCCCGGAAAATGGCATACGACAACAACAACAACAACAAGCAGCAACAACGACAGAAAAGCATAACCATATCTGCCCATTTATCATATCTGCTTGCTGCCTAGCAACCATTTCCCCCATTAGCATGGAGTAATTAAGTCAGCAATGCCCTGTATGATATCTGGGCCCTCGTTAGGAGTGAACTTTGCGAGGTGGGTTGGCGGCGCGGGCGCTGGCGGGCAGTCTCAATGATGTTCCCCGTAATGAGACGCCCCCTGCTCTGCAGATGGAGCCAGAGCAGGTGTCACTGGCCTTGGGCTGGGGGAAGCCGCCATATGACCACTGTGCCATTTCCATTTGAGCGAGCAGAACATTTAAATGTCTTTGTGGGGTATCCGTGTAATCAAACGATTGACTGCTGTCAGGGGAAGTGGATTTAACTGAATCTGGTTAATATCATGCTTTTCTGCTCTCCACAGAGTTCTTCCCAGTCCCATTGAGAGAAAGTCTGATAAACTGATCGCACATTATCTGGGTCCAGATCTAACCGGAGGCACAACCTGCAAACCTCTTATAACTAAAAAAGGCACCACCAACCCACCTTACTCCCCACAACCTCCAACACTATCATACTGAATTCAGCTCATACCCATTCTATTTCCCCACTCCCTCAATGTTCTGAATGTGGTTGTGTTCCAAAATGCATACTTGTGTTCAATCTAGAGAGTATACGGAGTACGGAAGTCAACTGTCATTTTTCATGTGCGATTCCAAACATAAGAACACAAAAAGTAAAGTATGTACTAAGTTTACCAGAAGTTCTATAAGTGTCCTTGGGAGGTCTGGAAAAGAAAGCACGCTCAGGAAGTCCCCGCTTGGGAGAAAATGTTCCAGAGGAATAAGGAACAACTTCGTAAAATGTAAGTATTAGGTTTATTTATTCACCAAATGATGTTAAAACGTTCAACTTATTACTTTCATATGAATTTTGAATTCAAATGTTGAGTCACTGCTGTTTATTAGCCCGCTAGCCAAGCTTAATTAGCTCATTGGACACGATGATGGCTAGCTAGCAGGCGATCTAGTCCTGGTTATCATCTGTTTAGGGATGAACAATTAAACAGACTAATCGTAAAATCAGCAGTGTCGATTGTGAAGACCCAGACAGTTTTTTTTATCCTGAATTTATGAACTTGCTAGCCAGCTAATGAGAAATGTAGCAAATCATAATTTCATTTTTAAAATGTGTTTTCAGGGACAGATGGCCACTGATGCGTTCATTTCACTCCATGGCATTGGCTTGGTAAAACATTTGAACAACATCTGGTTAAAAATGTGGGAAATGGAGCTAGCTGTGTTCTGTTCAATCTAGGGTTGCTAGCCAGCCAAGTTATTGGTGCATTCTACATGAATTCAGTCAATATATGCATGAAGTGTCTGTTTACCTGTTAGCTAACTTCCTTCTTTCCCCTCCTCTCGTGTTTCACCATTGCATAGAAATATATTTTTTTAAATAATTAAATTATCAATTAAAAGTAATCAGTGACAACTTTATCAAGCCTATGAATATGCAAAACTGTGTACACAACCATTGCACATTAACAAAGGTCGTTTTTTTTTTAGCAGTGAGGTTCATTTTTGCTCTGTTCCCCTCAGGTTGAAGCACATCCCACACCATCACCCAGACAGATGGTAAGAACTTGGGAACTTCCCGTCCACCAGGAAAACCACCCTATCCCAGGAGTTTAGCCAGGAGTTTATTCAGCAATGTGAAACATCACTATGTTCAAAGTAGAGCCACACATTATTCTCTATCATGCAGAATTGTCAGCTCATTGTAACATATGAAGCTCATTCGAAAATACAGATGTGGTTTATTTCTGCCCCAGTGTACTGCACTGTGCAAGTTTCTATTCCTGCCCAGCAAACACCATGTTCAACTATTCATTGTTTACAATTTAGACCACAATTAGTTGAATAAGGTGTAAACTCCTGTCCTGTGTATAAAGAAACTGTGGCTGCCATGACAAAATTGGCCCTCGTGTAGTGAACAAGCTTTTTAATGTCAATCTCCTTGATGTCCCTCACCTGGGGATGCTAAAAGGTTTATTCTACTGAGCCATTTACTTTATGATCTTATGTTTATCTTTTCATTGGACCATGCGTATCCTGTACATACGACGAATAAAATATGAAACTTGAATTATTTTGTACAATTTGGTATTTTGTTTGTATTTTATTAGGATACCCATTAGCTGTTGCAAAAGCAGCAGCTATTGTTACTGGGGTTCACACAAAACATGAAACATGACATAATACAGATCAATAATAGACAAGAAGAGCTCAATGACAGAACTACTAAAAAAGGCATTTTAAAAAAGGCACACATGGCCTACATATCAATACAATGGACTGTGTTGTAAGAATTCATGCACAGATACAGCAAAACCAATAAAAGGGTTCATATCTATTAAAAATGACAAGTGTTGATGTCTCCCCACGGTTCTGGTGTTGATGTCTCCCCACGGTTCTGGTGTTGATGTCTCCCCACGGTTCTGGTGTTGAGGCCTGGGCATCTGGGGACTGTGGTTTGTCTGTCTAATCCCCTGCAAGGACAGAGAAAGGCATTCAGAATATTACAATGGTGTGTTCATTTAATTGAATATACATTCCTGTTTGATATGCAGGCATTTTATTACATTGGACAAGTTCTCCTTTATAATATGCCAGAGTTTGTTTTATATTCAATGCATTTATCTTACATTAGGATTAAGTAGTCTAGGCCTTCTAAAGCAGTTGTATTGCATGATATTGCCTATCAATTAGTTATCAATGCATAAGGTGAATGTAAAACCAAGCTATCTTGAACATCAGTGTAATTTAATAATATGCATGGGTATTATAGTTGTATGCATTTATCACAATGCAAGCCTGCTCATTGGAAATAAAATGCCAGCAGTCCATATGCAATGCAATATTAGCTTCACAGTGAAACACCACTTATTCTGGCTATTTATCATTCTAGAACAGTAAGCAAAAAGCTTATTTCCCAATAATTTTTATTTTTTGGCTTCAGTCTCTACAATGCATGAAACCTTACCTGTCATACGTCCACAACGATGTAGCTGCAGACCAAGTCATTTGCGAGAGTAGGACCCCTCGTAACATTATTCTGGTCGGTGTCAGCTTCATTCACTAACAGGTACTGAAAAAAGTCATTATGTTTACTTGTTATTCGTGTTGAATAATACTATTTTGGGATAGTTGTTCACTTAATTGCTAGTACTAGTTAGCTGCTCATTAGGTACTACGTAAACACTTGTAGCTAGCTAGCATAAAAGCTATATTTGTTGACGCTGGCTGCGTGATGATGCAGTTTCCTATTTAGGTTAGAGGTTACGTCGAAGTACGTTTCAAATTGAATGGTTTATAAGCACCCCGCGTTCTCCCATAGACAGTATCAGGTGTTCTTGGAAGATCACCCTTCAAAGAACGAGAGAACGCAGAACACAAGTGCACATTATTTAGCACAGCCTGTGTTTCAGTATATCAGAGACTTCTGTATACACAGACACACAGAGGAGCTTGACTTCGGGAGAGAACCAATGGCCAGCTGCCCCACCGCTGGGCTCCTGGCACATGTTGTGGTGAGCTCACTCGCTCTCAGGTGCCCCACCGCTGGGCTCCTGGCACATGTTGTGGTGAGCTCACTCGCTCTCAGGTGCCACATATCGGTTCTGTATTTGGACCCTCTGGTCTCCAGTCACCTGAGAGGTATAGTCATAGCAAATGTCAGGCAAAGTGCACCCTTTCTCTCCTCTTATGTATGTGATGTTCTGTTTTATGGCCCCCTCTCTGCCACCCACTATAAACTATCATCACACAGTCAACCCACGCTCCAGCCCCTCCAGCCCAGTGAAGTAAAGCAGTCACATTGTTGTGACTTTGATTATGGAGAAACCAAAACCCTGTGAATACGTAATTTAACAAACCATTGAGCACTCAGCAGCTTGTGGTTATTTGCTTTCCTAACCTTAAACTGTTTATTACATTTGTGTGTGTGTGTGTGTGTGTGTGTGTGTGTGTGTGTGTGTGTGTGTGTGTGTGTGTGTGTGTGTGTGTGTGTGTGTGTGTGTGTGTGTGTGTGTGTGTGTGTGTGTGTGTGTGTGTGTGTGTGTGTGTGTGTGTGTGTGTGCATGCGTGCGTGTTCGCCTGTGTGAATGTGTCCATGTGTGAATATCTGTCCATGTGTGAATATGTGTGACATCTGTCCATGTCTATGTGTGAATATGCATATCCATCTGTGTGTCTTTTCCTCTCAAGTGTTTAATGGCTAAAAGACAGTAGCACTTTGTCAATGACCTTGGTACTGAGGTTCTAACTTGAGGTCAGACGACATATCAGACTTTCCTGTACATTAATCCAATAACGTTTCCTAGTTCCTGCAACTAGGCCTATTCACTGTAAACATCACATACTGTAAATGCAACATTATTCCTCACATATTCTCACCTGAAAAGAGCATTTCTTGGTGACATCTGCATGGATGCATTATTACTTTTTGGACGAGTGATTGACACTTCCAATAACATGTCAGTAATCCATGCACATCCATGACTCTCATGGGCAGAGAGGAGGACTGTTTTGTTCACCATCACCAGCTTTGTGTTTCTCTCTTTTTGTGCTTTACATAAGCCTTGGCAGATGTGGACCCTGAGCGCTTGGAGGCTTTGCATTCATTTTTTAATCTCTGCCCCAAGCAGACGGACTATTATCACAGTACATTTGCTCAAAGTTTTTTTGCAAAAAGTATATGTCTTGGAAATTGTTTTTCTGTCTGCATTTTTCATGCAGTACTCTTTCGTTTTTTAAATGTGTTTATGGCTTCATTTACCTCACATACACACACACTCGCACACATACACACACTCTGCCTTTGTCCTGGCTCAACTTGTGTATTTTGATATGTACCATCATTAAAAGTCCCACTTCTACCTTACCCATTGGCATGGAAGTGCTCTTCAGGATGTGTATCCGTCATGCTGCTTGTTGACACGTCTTCAAAGACTAGTTGTCAGTCACTAGGCAGTGGTGTCTGGAACCAACGCTTTTGTAGGGAGATGATGGAATGTTTTATCCATCTGCTCTGGAACTACTGCTCTTGGGATCAGCCCTGTCACAGAGAGAGATGGAGAGACACTGATAGAGTCAGTGATGGAGAGCGAGAGAGAAAGAGAGAAAGAGAGAGATATTTGGATTTACATGGATTAAAATAGATGGTCAAAGGTTAACCCTTAATGGCCTCACTACCCCGAAGGCTTTGGTTAGCATAAGAGGTGAACTGAGTTCTTCTGTAAAGCAGGACTACTAAACCCATGTGAGTCTCGAAGCCATTTCGTGTCATTGCACAGTGTAGAATCGTAATTTGAGCCAGTTTGTGGCAGCAGGAAAATAATCCTGCAGAAACAGGAACAGGACATTTATTTATTATGTAGATTATAATTAATGGTGCAATATGCAGAAATCGCTCTGCCATTTACTGGTTGCTAAAATTCAAATAGTTTGCCTAATTTCAGTTTATGTGATGAAACAATCAAGTATAGTGTAGAGAATCTTTGTACCGTCTAAACCGCTGTTAAATCTATTTTCCATAACCCAAAAGATTGTATTTTCAGCTGTTTGAAGTTGTAAGTTCGTCGTCCAGGTCTGTCTACTCCGTTTGTTGTTTTGTTAGCTGTAGTGAAGTTCGTGTTTTTTCGTCTTGTCTTTGAATAAATTATGTGTTCACAACCCGCTGCGCCTTGGTTCCATCACTACTCCTCCTTTTCGGTTGAAGAGGAGGAGGACCACCGTTACATAAGGTAACTTTACTTTTACTGAAGTATGGCAATTGGGTACTTTTTCCACCACTGAGCACATAGATCAGATTTACCGCTTCTTAGACTTGCTTTCAATGAGTGACAGATCTATAACTCTATAAGTATATGTGAATTTGGTTAGGTCGCCCAAAAAGTTACATATTGCAGCTTTAATTAACATTTTTTTAGGGGTTGACCAATTTTTCATGGGAAAATCAAGTTTGAAATGTAAAACTGGAAATGATTAACATCACATTTTTTTACCTAAAATATAATATAAGTTTAAAGTGTCCTGCAACATTTTTTAACCTCAAATATAGTATAAGTAAAACATTCTCCTGCAACATGATGATCAAATTAAGATTCTACATCTGTATATCCCCTTTAACCTGACCCAAATTACCTGTTGTATTCTCATTACTTCCATGCCCATATGTACTATATTGTACTGTAATCTGACATCACTACTGCTCTTACAGACCCAAAGCCCACTAAATTTGAACAAATGCAATAAAAGGGAAGAACTGATATGCAGTATTTATATAAAAACAGAGAAATCCATGTGACGTTATAAAAATGGCCATGTAATTGTGCTCTCTCCTGAGTCAGTAACGCTACCCTGGCCCAGCCCTGCCCTTGTATCTGACCCAGCAAAAAAAAACGATTGTTAAACTCCGGACTAAGCAATACGTATTCTGTTATGAAATAAAAATAGACAGCCAACTCTGCTTTAATGCCACAGATGTAAGTATTCTAGAAATGTTGAGTTTTTGCGGGGTTGAATGGATGCTTGCTTTGTACACTGTGTAGGCAGCATCAGGACCAAACAATGACATGAATAGAGCTACAGTGCCAGCTTGTCATGATTGATTGAAAAGCAGTGGGCATGCATTAGCCATGCACGGTGGCCGTGCCATGGGTTCTAAGAAGTTATCACTCAAAAGCTGATAAAGTATACAGTTGATCCGTGTAGTTTCTGTTTGAAACTTAACTTTGTACATTTTGTTTTGTTCATTCCCTGTAGGCAAATGCACTTTACTAATTTAGTAGACACTTATCCAGAGTGACTTACAGTTACTGCATTTATCTTAATATAGCTGGGTGCGACAACCACATATCATAGTCGTAGCCTTACAGAGGCAAGGGGAGTCCAAAGAAAACAAACACTTTACTCTAGCAGACATGCAGCAAGCCAAATGGAAATACAAGGCGTGTACCTCTGTGTCCATTACCTGACTTAGACATTGCTGATCGTTCAATAGGAGGCTATTTAGGAATCGTAGTAAGAAGAAACATCCATATCCCTGGCAACATTCCAATTACGGATTTGCTGAGATGTAAGAAGGTAGACTTTGTTGGTTGAGAGTCGCTAGTTTTATCTCTACAGTATGTTGCCTGGTCACCTGGTCACGGTGCTGAAATCACAGCTATTTGTTTGTTTGTTTTGTTTAAACTGGCCATTCTATGACAGACACAAATCCACAGGTTATCTCTTTCTGCCGCTGTGTCTCACAAAGTTTTGATCAACAGCAATTAGATCACAGGGTCTGTCTAACTGCTGATTGTCAACCGAGCTACTCATCTGAAACAAACTAAAGCAAGAGCTTAACATCACAACCCAGATGGCATATCCTCCTCTGTATTTTTCCACTGTTGTGGAACAAATACGTGCACATAAAGAAAATGAGAATTAAAAACAGGTTCAATCCCTGGTTCGACCGTGATCTAGAGGAGTTACTCCACTTCAAGAATTCCATTTGGCAGTTTGCTCGGCACACGCATACTCAGGCTGACTGGCTCTCGTTCAGGCAAATAAGAAATAAGTGCACTCAGGCTATCCGGAAGGCCAAAGTTAGTTACTTTAATGAGCAGTTCTCTCTCTGTGGGTCGAACCCCAAGAAGAAGGAAAACGGTTAAAGACCTGGAGAATAAACCCTCCTCCTCACAGCTGCCCATGTCCCTTAATAATGTTGATGATGTGGTTGTTACTGACAAGGAGCCCACGGCCGAGCTCTTTAATCATAACTTTATTAAGTCAGGATTCCTATTTGACTCTGCCATGCCTCCTTGCCCATCAAACATTTCCTCATCTTCCACCCCTTCTAATGCGACTATCCCTGATGCTCCTCTCTTTCTACCCTGCCCCGCTACAAAATTTCTCCCTGCAGGCGGTCACTGAGCCCGAGGTGCTAAAGGAGCTCCTTAAAGTTGACCCCCAAAAAACATCTGGGTCAGATGGTTTAGAACCCTTTCTTCTTTAAGGTTGCTGCCCCAAGCCTATCTCTGACCTTTTTAACCTGGCTCTTCTCTCTGGGGAGGATCCTATTGCACGAAGGCATCCACAGTGTGTCCTTTATTTAAAGGGGGAGATCAAGCTGATCCTTACTGTTATAGGACAATTTCTATTTTACCCTATTTATCAAAAGTGTTGGAAAACCTTGTCAATAATCAACTGACTGGCTTTCTTGACATTTATAGTATTCTCTCGGGTATGCAATCTGGTTTCCGCTCAGGTTATGGATGTGTCACTGCAACCTTAAAGGTCCTAAATGAGGTCACCACTGCCCTTGATTCTAAGCAATGTTGTGCTGCTATTTTTATTGACTTGGCCACAGCTTTTGATACGGTAGACCAGGGGTACACACAATGCTGTCGGGGGTATGCCAAATAAAAATGTGATTCACTTTTTTTTTAATACAAATTTGAGTGTTCTGCGAAATAACAACACAATGTCAAATACAGGTAGCCTAGTCAAATAATGAACATCCAATCACATTAACTGTTACTCTCTCGCGGGAAACCACTCTTGCGCAGACATTTAGAAACGAAACATGACAATTTGAAAAATAAGCCACAGGAGCTAGAAGCGTCTTATATGGTGAGCTACCGAGTGGCTAGGACAAGCAAGCCCCATACTATTGTGGAGGACTTAATTCTTCCTGCTGCCGCGGATATGGCTTGGCGATGCTTGCGGAAAAGTAAAAAAAAACTATACAGACAATTACTTCATCAAACAACACTGTTTCTCGACACATCAGTGACATGGCAGGAGATGTTTTGAAACAATTACTGCGTTGCATACAAGACAGTGAATTATATGTGTTACAGCTGGATGAGTCAACAGACGTGGCGGGCCTGGCACAGCTCCTGGTATATGTCAGTTAAGTTTATGGGGGGCAATTAAGGAAGCCATCCTCTTCTGCAAACCACTGGAAACCAAGACAACAGGAGAGGATATTTTTAAAGTACTGGACAGCTTTGTGACATCAAATGGACTTTGGTGGTCGAGATGAGTTGGTATATGTACTAATGGTGCAAAAGCCATGAGAGGGAGACATAGTGGAGTGGCAACGCGCGTGCAAGCAGTTGCTCCCTATGACACTGGGGTACACTGCAGCATCCACCGAGAGGCTCTTGCTGCCAAGAGAATGCCTGACAGCTTGAAAGACATTTTGGACACTACAGTGAAAATGGTTAATTTGTTAAAGAAAGGCACCTGAACTCTTGTGTATTTTCTGCAATATGCAATGATATGGGCAGCGACCATGTAACACTTTTACAACATACAGAAGTGCGCTGATTATCAAGGGGCAAAGTATTGACATGTTTTTGGGAGTTGAGAGACAAGCTTAAAGTTTTCTTCACAATTGGCCTGTCTGGGTGATGTTTTTTCTCGCATGAATAATCTGAATCTAGGATTACAGGGACTCTCCACAACTATATTCAATGTGTGGGACAAAATTGAGTTGGAGCTCTTTTCTGTCTGCATTAACAAGGACAACACACAGATCTTTCCATCATTGTATGATTTTTGTGTGCAAATGAACTCAGGCTTACGGACAATGTCAGATGTGGTATATGGATGCACCTGAGTGAGCTGGGTGCGCAATTCCGCAGATACTTTCCCGAAACGGATGACACAAACAACTGGATTCGTTATCCCTTTCATGCCCTGCCTCCTGTTCACTTAACAATATCTGAACACGAGAACCTCATCGAAATTGCAACAAGCGGTTCTGTGAAAATTGAATTTAATCAGAAGCCACTGCCAGATTTCTGGATAGGGCTGCACTTAGAGTTTCTTGCCTTGGCAAATCGCGCTCTTAAGACACTGATACCCTTTGCAACCACGTACCTATGTGAGAGTGGATTCTCGGTCCTCACTAGCATGAAAACGAAATACAGGTACAGACTGTATGTGGAAGATGATTTAAGACTGAGATTCGTAGGTCGTCATTGTAAATAAGAATTTGTTCGTAACTGACTTGCCTAGTTAAGTAAAGGTTAAATAAAAATACAATATATTGTGATAACAGTGACTTAGCAATGTGCTATAGCAGTGACTGTGAATGCCAATCCAGCCAAAAGGGCCATAGTAGTGTCTGTGTTTGAACACAATGTGACCTTGTACTGATCTCCCCTCCATTCAGAACACAGTGTGGCCTTGTACTGATCTCCCTTCCATTCAGAACACAGTGTGACCTTGTACTGATCTCCCCTCCATTCAGAACACAGTGTGGCCTTGTACTGATCTCCCCTCCATTCAGAACACAGTGTGGCCTTGTACTGATCTCCCTTCCATTCAGAACACAGTGTGACCTTGTACTGATCTCCCCTCCATCCAGAACACAGTGTGGCCTTGTACTGATCTCCCTTCCATTCAGAACACAGTGTGGCCTTGTACTGATCTCCCCTCCATTCAGAACACAGTGTGGCCTTGTACTGATCTCCCCTCCATTCAGAACACAGTGTGACCTTGTACTGATCTCCCCTCCATTCAGAACACAGTGTGGCCTTGTACTGATCTCCCTTCCATTCAGAACACAGTGTGGCCTTGTACTGATCTCCCTTCCATTCAGAACACAGTGTGGCCTTGTACTGATCTCCCTTCCATTCAGAACACAGTGTGGCCTTGTACTGATCTCCCTTCCATTCAGAACACAGTGTGGCCTTGTACTGATCTCCCCTCCATTCAGAACACAGTGTGGCCGTGTACTGATCTCCCTTCCATTCAGAACACAGTGTGGCCGTGTACTGATCTCCCTTCCATTCAGAACACAGTGTGACCTTGTACTGATCTCCCTTCCATTCAGAACACAGTGTGGCCTTGTACTGATCTCCCCTCCATTCAGAACACAGTGTGGCCTTGTACTGATCTCCCTTCCATTCAGAACATAGTGTGGCCTTGTACTGATCTCCCTTCCATTCAGAACACAGTGTGGCCTTGTACTGATCTCCCCTCCATTCAGAACACAGTGTGGCCTTGTACTGATCTCCCCTCCATTCAGAACACAGTGTGGCCTTGTACTGATCTCCCTTCCATTCAGAACACAGTGTGGCCGTGTACTGATCTCCCTTCCATTCAGAACACAGTGTGACCTTGTACTGATCTCCCCTCCATTCAGAACACAGTGTGGCCTTGTACTGATCTCCCCTCCATTCAGAACGCAGTGTGGCCTTGTACTGATCTCCCTTCCATTCAGAACGCAGTGTGGCCTTGTACTGATCTCCCTTCCATTCAGAACGCAGTGTGGCCTTGTACTGATCTCCCCTCCATTCAGAACACAGTGTGGCCTTGTACTGATCTCCCCTCGATTCAGAACACAGTGTGGCCTTGTACTGATCTCCCCTCCATTCAGAACACAGTGTGGCCTTGTACTGATCTCCCCTCCATTCAGGCTCCATGGAGGAGATGAAGGGGGGTAGCTGTGAGGGAGTGGGGCTTTCAGCTTGTATTGATTTGTGAGAAAGGGAAGCCCCAGTGCCTTTTGTAAGCCATCAGACAGTGCAGGAATTAGCATAGTCCTCCTCCTCTTACTCCTCCTCCTCCTGAGACAGAGAGAGGGAGGGTGTTTTCTGTCTCCCTACAGACAGGAGAGCAGCTTGCCAGTTGAAATACTCACAGGCCTGCTCCCTGGGACCCGATAAGACACCAGAAGTTTGGTGGGGAAGGTCGACACAATGCATACATACAGATTGGCAGACACACACACACACACACACACACACACACACACACACACACACACACACACACACACACACACACACACACACACACACACTTTGGGTGGTAGACCATTCTTGATACACACGGGAAACTGTTGATTGTGGAAAAACCCAGCGGCGTTGCAGTTCTTGACAGAAACCGGTGCGCCTGGCACCTACTACCGTACCCCATTCAAACGCATTTAAATATTTTGTCTTGCCCATTCACCCTCTGAATGGCATACATACACAATCCATGTATCAATGCTTGAAAATCCTTCTTTAACCTGTCTCCTCCCCTTTAACTAGTGACATAATTAAGGGATCATAGCGTTCACCTGGATTCACCTGGTCAGTTTATTTAATGGAAATAGCATGTGTTCTTAATGTTTTGTAGACTCTGTATATATGGATATACCTGTATGCATATGCAATGTAATAATCATATGCACATGCATACACGCAAATATTATGGAATCGTGTCAGTCCCTTTGACACACTCCTTCTGAAAGAGCACACTTTGTGACCGTATCAACAGAAGTCTGCTGTTCTGTGTCTCCTGGTCGAGGCTTAGAAGAAATTAAGATGGACTCATAATTTGCTCTCAATCTCAGTTCTCACTGGAGCTGTGTGACTCAGGAAACATTTAACTCCAACCACATCTTTTAAACGTCATGTGAATCTCAAATGTTAATATCTCTGGCATTTCTAAAGTCCCCCTCCGTCCTTTTCTAAATACGTCTATTTAACACATTGACGTTGTTCGAATTTTGATACAAGCAGAATTAGTGTTATAAGCAGTTTTAGACGTGTAATTTCCCTCCCCCCAGTTGTCTGCCCAGCTGATAATGGATCATTAAACTACACCTAAACTATAAAACCAAGTCTAAATACAATATTACATTTAGAATAGTCTGATGGGTGACAATATAATCAATTGTCAAATGGCGAATGAAGTCACTGATGAACAGCACAACGTAAACGGTGTAATTGACACAGAGGCAGGGAATGGAGCACACTGGTTTTTAATATGCGGGTTGACCGTGATGAGGGCAGAAGAATGTAATAAGCGTGTCTTGCCTGCTAAATGAACAAACGAACAAAAATATTTTATTGGCACGGCGCATAGTCATAGACTAAGCACAGTAACATTAAACTCAAAATATGCTATTCTGTTCTTTAGAAATGCATTTGTTTTTTCATAATGTTTCGTAGGACCTACCTAAACAAAATAATGGATATTCTTGTGATGTGGAATAGAACATTTATTTATTGGACTGAGTAAAATGTAAAGGGGTGGAATGAGCCTGTTAGCAAGGCAGGCAGTGCAGCAGTCCTCCCACCTAACTCTCCTGATTAAAGACAAATGCTTTTATATAAAAAAACGTTTTTTTTATTTTGTGAAAGAGGTTTGTGTTTGTCTGTGGATGTGCGTGAATAATGCGTTTGCGTGTGTATACCTCTAGTTTGTTTTGTCATTTTAGTGTATGTGTTGTATTGACATAGTGTATGTAGTCCTGCTGCATGAGTCTTTGTGTTTACAGTACATACAGTAGGTGTGTGGATATGAACATTATTCAAATTATATAATAATAATCATAATAATAATAATAATTCATTATCTTATTATATTAGCTATATCTGTGTGTGGGTGTGAGATGCTGCAGAGTACTGTTGTTATGGAGTATGTTGGCCTCCCATCCCCTCCACGTTACTGAAATACACTGTACTGAAATACACCTTACTGAAATACATTTTATCGAAATACACCTTAGCGAAATACACCCAACGGAAATACACCTTACTGAAATGTACCTTACTGAAATACAAAACCCGTCAGACACCAACATCTACTTACTTCTGTCTAGTGGCTGATAGGAAAATAATGTCTTATCTCTTATCCAAAGCCCAATTAGGAGAAGAATGTCCTATCCCTTATCCACAGCCCAATCCATTATATTGTGCATTGTTCCACCTATTCCTAGGAGAAGTGTGCAATTCATTCCTTTGTTGGACCATCCATTCCTGATGAGGCCTTTTACCAATCACACATGTTCCTTGGCCGCCTTCGGAGCAGGGTAATGTTTGTGCAAGGAAATGTATGTGAGTGTGTGTCCGAAAGGTCAAATAGGGGGTGCTTGTATTTGACCTGTTAAACACATGTACAAGTGTGGGATGTGAAATGGAAATGTGTTTTTTGCACACACCCTGAGACACCCTCGGAGAGTGGGGTCAAGGGCAGTGACACACACACGGACACGGACAGTGTGTGTGTGTGCACGTTCAATCTCCTCCCCGTCTATCTAATTGATGCCAGATCAAAGGAACACACTCCACCTGGAATCAGCACCAGACCAGACACATCTGACTGCCTGTCCCAGAGTATCCATGAAACCAGACCAGACACATATGACTGCCTGTCCCAGAGTATCCATAAAACCAGACCAGACACATATGACTGCCTGTCCCAGAGTATCCATAAAACCAGACCAGACACATCTGACTGCCTGTCCCAGAGTATCCATGAAACCAGACCAGACACATATGACTGCCTGTCCCAGAGTATCCATAAAACCAGACCAGACACATCTGACTGCCTGTCCCAGAGTATCCATGAAACCAGACCAGACACATATGACTGCCTGTCCCAGAGTATCCATAAAACCAGACCAGACACATCTGACTGCCTGTCCCAGAGTATCCATGAAACCAGACCAGACACATATGACTGCCTGTCCCAGAGTATCCATAAAACCAGACCAGACACATCTGACTGCCTGTCCCAGAGTATCCATGAAACCAGACCAGACACATATGACTGCCTGTCTCAGAGTATCCATAAAACCAGACCAGACACATCTGACTGCCTGTCCCAGAGTATCCATGAAACCAGACCAGACACATATGACTGCCTGTCCCAGAGTATCCATAAAACCAGACCAGACACATCTGACTGCCTGTCCCAGAGTATCCATGAAACACAGAGTGGCATTTGAACAATACATGAGCGAAAAAGGGGGAGAGAGGGGAGTCAAGGGGAGATAGGTAATGGTTTTATGGATGAGAGGGTTTTATGCATTTCTGTATATATGGTTGAGAGGGATGGAGGGGAAGGGAGGGGTGGTAGCGGGGAGGGAGAGATAGAATCAGACGGACGATGAGGAATGTCTACTAAATCCCATGGTTCAGCCCAATTACTCTGTATTGCCAGAGCCATCCATCCCCAGCTGTAGGCATGTACACAACACACAGGCAATTACACAGACCCATTTACACTCTCATTAAAAGCAATAAACATCAACCAGGACATTGTCATCATGGAAAGCCTAGTGTGGGTGTCGGTGCAAATCTCAGTGTTTGTGTGTGTCTGTGTCCTGTTTTGTTACCATCCTGTGTGTCTTGGACATGTTTTCAGAGTATATGTGTATGAACACAAGCTGAGGTGCTTCCCATACTGTGATGAAATATTGGTTAAATACTTTTGTTCCACAATCCCATATCCACGTATGGTCCACTAGGGCTGGGCAATATGGGCAAAATATTATATCACAGTATTTTTTTAAAAATTGGACGGTCTGACGGTATTTGACGGTATTTTTAGTTTTTGAATAATAAAAGTGTCTTTATGAGTAGTGAGTGATCCTACGGTGGCAACCCGTATATTTTAAGTGATTTCAGTGAGTCTTTCTCCATTCGGATTGTTTTATACTGTTCAATTCAACTCCAACCAAAACAAATTTCAGCACTTCTATAATTTCTGTATTTCCTGCACTCAATTGCAGTTGTGGAAAAAGTACCAAAATCAAATCAAACGTTATTTGTTACATGTGCCGAATACAACAAGTGTAGACTTAGAAATGCTTACTTACAAGCCCATAACCAACAGTGAAGTTAAGACAATATTTACCCAGTAAACTAAAATAAAAAGTAATAATAAAAAAGTAACACAATAAGAATAACAATAATGAGGTTAAATACAGGAGGTACAGAATCAGTGTGCGGGGTACAGGTTAGTTGAAGTAATTTCTACATATAGGTGGCGGTGAAGTGACTACGCATAGATAATAAACAGCGAGTTGTAGCAGTGTACAAAAAGGGGGGGGGGGTCAATGTAAATTGTCCGGTGGCGATTTTATTAATTGTTCAGCAGTCTTATGGCTTGGGGGTAGAAGCTGTTGAGGATCCTCTTGCCGTGTGGTAACAGAGTGATGTACTGGGCCGTTCGCACTACCGTCTGTAGCGCCTTATGGTCAGATGCCGAGCAGTTGCCATACCAGGTGGTGATGCAACCGGTCAGGGTGCTCTCGATGGTTCAGCTGTAGAACCTTTTGAGGATCTGTGGACCCATTCCAAATCTTTTCAGTATCCTGAGGGGGAAAAGGTTTTGTCGTGCCCTCTTCACGACTGTCTTGGTATGTTTGGACCATGATAGTTCATTGGTGATGTGGACACCAAGGAACTTCAAACTCTCGACCCGCTCCACTACAGCCCGTCGATGTTAATGGCGGCCTGTTCGGCCCACCTTTTCCTGTAGTCCACGATCAGCTCCTTTGTCTTGCTCACATTGAGGGAGAGGTTGTTGTTCTGGCACCACACTGCCAGTTCTCTGACCTCCTCCCTATAGGCCGTCTCATCGTTGTCGGTGATCAGGCCTACCACTGTTGTGTCGTCAGCAAACTTCATGATGGTGTTGGAGTCGTGTTTGGCCACGCAGTCGTGGGTGAAGAGGGAATACAGGAGGGGACTAAGTACACACACCTGAGGGGCCCCAGTGTTAAGGATCAGCGTGGCAGACGTGTTGTTGCCTACTCTTACCACATGGGGGCGGCCTGTCAGGATGTCCAGGATCCAGTTACAGAGGGAGGTGTTTAGTCGCAGAGTCCTTAGCTTAGTGATGAGCTTCGTGGGCGCCATGGTATTGAAAGCTGAGCTGTAGTAAATGAACAGCATTCTCACATAGGTGTTCCTTTTGTCCAGGTGAGAAAGGGCAGTGTGGAGTGCGATTGAGATGGATATCTGTGAATATGTTGGGGTGGTATGCAAATTGGAGTGGGTCTAGGGAGTCCTGGAGGATGCTGTTGATGTGAGCCATGTCTAGCCTTTCAAAGCACTTCATGGCTACTGACGTGAGTGCCACGGGGCGGTAATTATTTAGGCAGGTTACCATCTCTTCCTTGGGCACAGGGACTATGGTGATCTGCTTGAAACATGTAGGTATTACAGACTCGGTCAGGGAGAGGTTGAAAATGTTAATGAAGACACTTGCCAGTTGGGCTGCGCATGTTTTGAATACACGTCCTGGTAATCCGTCTGGCCCAGCGGCTTTGTGAATGTTGACCTGTTTAAAGTTTTGTTCACATCGGCTACCAAGAGCGTTATCACACAGTCATCCAGAACAGCTGGTGCTCTCGTGCATGCTTCAGTGTTGCTTTCCTCGAAGCGAGCATGAAAGGCATTTCGCTCGTCTGGTAGGCTCACGTCACTGGGCAGCTCGCATTTGGGTTTCCCTTTGTAGTCTGTAATAGTTTTCAAGCCTTGACACATCCGACGAGCGTGTAATAGGATTCGACCTTAATCCTGTATTTACGCTTTGCTTGTTTGATGGTTCGTCTGAGGGCATAGCAGGATTTCTTATAAGTGCCCAGATTAGTCTCCTTGAAACCAGCAGCTCTAGCCTTTAGCTCGAAGAGGATGTTGCCTGTAATCTATGGCTTCTGGTTGGGATATGTACGTACAGTCACCCTGGGGATGACGTCATCGATGCACTTATTGATGAAACCGATGACTGAGGTGGTGCACTCCTCAATGCCATTGAATGAATCCTGGAACATATTCCAGTCTGTGCTAGCAAAACAGTCCTGTAGTGTAGTATCCGCTTCATCTGACCACTTCCATATTGAGCGAGTCACTGGTACTTCCTGCTTCAGTTTTTGCTTGTAAGTAGGAATCAGGAGAATAGAAATATGGTCAGATTTGTCAAATGGAGGGTGTGGGAGAGCTTTGTTTGCATCTCTGTGTGTTGAGTTAAGGTGGTCTCAGATTTGTTTTTCTCTGGTTGCACATGTGACATGCTGGTAAAAATTTGGTAAAACTGATTTAAGTTTGCCTGCATTAATGTCCCCGACCACTAAGAGCGCCACTTCTGGGTGAGCATTTTCTTCTTTGCTTATGGCCTTATAGAGTTGGTTGAGAGTGGTCTTAGTGCCATCTTCGTTCTGTGGTGGTAAATAGACAGCTAAGGATAATATAGATGAGAACTCTCTTGGTAGAAATTGTGGTCTTCAGCTTATCATAAGGTACTCTACCTCAGGCAAGACTTATTTAATATTAGACATTGCGCACCAGCTGTTATTGACAAATAGATACTCACCCCCACCCCTCATCTTACCAGAGGTAGCATCTCTATTCTGCGTTTGCACGGAAAATCCAGCTAGCTCAACATTGTCCGTATCGTCGTTCAGCCACTTCTCTGTGAAAGACAAGATGTTACAGTTTTTAATCTCCTGTTGGTAGGATAATCTTAATCGTAGGTCCTCAATTTTATTATCAGTGGATGGCAGTGGGAGTTTTCTCGCTCGCCAATGGATCTTCAGAAGGATGCCCGATCTGAGGCTCCTTTTCCTGCGTCTTTTCTTCACGCAAAAGGTGGGGATCTGGGCCTGTTCCAGTGAAAGCAGGATATCCTATCCTCGGACTCGTTAAAGAAAAAAGTTTCTTCCAGTCCGCGGTGAGTAAAAAAAAATAAAACTTAAGTAGAACTTGAAAGTGTTTTTACTTAGGTAGTACTTGAAAGTATTTTTACTTAAGTACTTTACACCAGTGCTCAATTGAGATAATTTCCACACTGCCACGTAGGGCTGCACGATATGGGCAAGTAATCTAGGACTTATTTTAAACCAAATGTTGCAATTGCGATTTGACTTGCGAATTAGAGCAAAACTGTTGGAATCATGGAAATAGAAAGACTATTCTAATTATATAGTTAGAATATAATAGTGGGCACATTGAATACAGCATTGTTTGAGATGAGAACGAATTAAAATGCCAGGCAGGAGATATTGTGACAGGATAGGAACTAAAGTGTTGATACGTGTTTCCTTGGGGTACCTATACATTTTGGCTACATTGCATGTTTTCTCTTAGCTACTTCATGTAGCTAACATATTCCTCTTTGATTTAGAAGATACTGTTGCACAAACAACATGCTGATTTAGATCTACACCATCACTGGTATTATCAGGCTGTATTAGCTAGCTACCTTTGCTCTTACTTGGTACATTTATTAGCTAGCTAGCTATTAGCATTAGCGGCTAACAACTAGCATCTCACAAGATTTAGGGCAACTTGCTAAGAAAAGACAAATTAGCTGTCTGCTGATGTATGAAACATAAACAAATAGTTTCATTATAGAACGCTAGTGAATTTATTTTAAGAAGCAAAGTGGAAACAGCATCGTTGTCATCAACATTGACCATGCAGACTGAACGCAAGTGTCTCGTGGTTGAGGAACATCAAATGCGCTCCTTGAGTGACAGGGGGCGTGGAAAGTGTCACGGAGAGAAAGAGCAGAGAGAGATGACTCAAGTAACAAAGTAAACTATAAAAATTGACATTACACAAGGCATATCACATTTAACAAACCAAATGTTCAAATACCGGTATAGCAGTTAAAGAAAAACCCAAACCGGTCCCTGCATCAATACCGGTATATCATGAAATACGTTATACCGCCCAGCCCTAACGCACACACACCAAACACACACACTACCCTGAACATACATTACCCTTGCTCCACCAAAGGCAGCCCACACATGAAGGCACTTACCTTACTGAGAGATATGGGAATATTAAACTGTCATATATACGGTCATGCGAACACACATACCCATGAGGACTGATGCACTCTCACAAGTTAAAATAGTGCTGAAGGCATTTATAGGGCTATAGCACGGTGGTCCACTGTCCTCAGGGACAGGGCTAAAATGAGCAGAGGTGTATTTACCGGGACGCTGTGGACTGGCGCGTGACCCCGGTGTGTTTGGGATTTAGGGAGCCGGGGCCGATCCTGCTTACCTCAGGCTGCGTTATCTCAGAGCCACTGATCCATGGCCAGATGTAATGTTCTGGAAGACCTGGGTAGAGAGAAAGAGAGGGAGAGTAACTCACATATAAACACACTGTTTATAGTACAGTATGCTAAGAGAGATACACACTTGCTTAATACACACTCACACAATACACCCTGGCACACTGGGGCACACACTAGCCCAAGCGCTCACAAGCTGGTACGGACACAGACACACACAGACACAGAGGCATCGTCCTCTGGGATGGCAGCAGAGTGACTGACCTTGTGTGTTTGATAGAGCACCTGCGTGCGTGCGTGCGTGCGTGTGTTCAGGGCTACTGTTATTTATCACAGGGCAGAGCCATCCCCTGTGAGAGGAATTAGTGCCTTGGCCAATTACAGCAGCCCTGAGAGATCTCACTGGAACCACATCCCAGGACCTCCACACTAATACCTCTACTAAATTGTTACACTCACTTTACCACAGTGAGACTAAGCTTATGACTGGGAAGACTCACACAGACACAGTATATCTAAAGAATGTGTCCCCCTGCCAACAATCCATAGGCCTGGTGCCTAACATCAAAGGTGTTATCCGGAATCTGGTTTAAGATACAAGATCCCCAGTCCAGTCATCTTGGTGGACATGATAACGGAAACATTCCCCTGCTAATCTGATCAAATGGGACAGACACTCCTGTGCTGGCAGCTCTGTGTGTGTGTGTGTGTGTGTGTGTGTGTGTGTGTGTGTGTGTGTGTGTGTGTGTGTGTGTGTGTGTGTGTGTGTGTGTGTGTGTGTGTGTGTGTGTGTGTGTGTGTGTGTGTGTGTTGTGCGCGTGCGTGCGTGCGTGCGTGTGTGCGTGTGGTATTCTTCTCACAGGGCACACACAGGGAGTTATCTATCTCTAAACGGAAACAGGATAGGCTCCCCACTCGTATGCACCAATGACGCCATCTCATCCTCCTCTGTGAGGGATTTCAAAGGATTGCGGCATCCACGCAGAAATAGAAGCTTGTGAGGGTAAAATATAGAAACGGAGCGAGCACAGTACGAAACCAGGCCAGCTCTCATCATCATTAAAACATTCCAACTGCAGCAGTGCAAATTGCAATCACACTGGTTCCCATGCCGTCACAATTACGTTGGACGATTAGAGCCAGATTAAAAAGTAATCAGAGAGTATATGAATGCTGTAATTGTCACTGTCCCGCTGAGGAGACAGACACACGTCAATCACAGTGTTCGCCTCTCAGCGGGAATTACCACCGTCCATCTTGACCAACCAGACTGCTATTAACTGCCATCTTGTGAAGACGGGAATATGCTGATGTTCTATTAGCCACAACCCACCCGTGAAATGGACATATTACACTTGAAGCGACGGTTGGACAATCAATCGCCACATTTAGAAATACTATATGGAACGAACTTATTTTTATTCACGTTCTCATACGTACATGTATATTGCGTATAACATACATACAGTACATATACTCGAGTTTAGAAAACCAATCAAATGAATACATTGTCCTGTTTTTTGATGTTTTGAAGTGTCAGTGTAGGAGTAGAACTGCATCCCTCTGAACTTCTGTGATCAACCACACGTGTCCTGATCTGTGATCAACCACACGTGTCCTGATCTGTGATCAACCACACGTGTCCTGATCTGTGACGAATGAAGTCCCATTGAGGTCAGAAACCTATTTTACAAGGGAGATCTGGCCAAAATGCTAATACAGCAGAATGGATCATGACGAAGACAGGTGACATGCCAGAGTCCTAGATGTGAAGAAGAATAAAGAACATAATAAATAATAGGAATTAATACATGAAAGGGCAGTGCTGCACGCCACCATTATATCCTACTGTTTGCTATACTGGGTATTACACCCCCAGAATGCATCTACAAACACACTGATGAAAACTTCTACTGTACTGTACGGCACGCCTGGGTGCCTGCTACTGAGCTCTCCACAGCTTTCTATTTCTCTCCCAGTCTCTCCTCCCCAAAGTGTTTCACTCTGTAGTGTGTGTGTGTGTGTGTGTATGTGTGTGTGTGTGTGTGTGTGTGTGTGTGTGTGTGTGTGTGTGTGTGTGTGTGTGTGTGTGTGTGTGTGTGTGTGTGTGTGTGTGTGTGTGTGTGTGTGTGCGTGCGTGCGTGCGTGCGTGCGTGTTCCCGAGGGGTTGATAGATGTGTGTTTGTTTTGCGTTAAATGATCAGTCTTCTTTATTTCCTGGATGTGGGGATATGTAATTGTCAGATTTGTCTGAGCAGTAGAGCAGCAGTGAACATCTTCTTCTTTCTTTTTTATTGGCTCGCCATGGTAATGCAGGTTTAATCCTCACTCCATACTGCTTCCTGTTCACGACGTACCGCCTGCCTCCCTGTTGATGCTCCACAGGGACACAGATGGTGTTAATGTGTGTGTTTGTCTCTGAGGTTTGATATTTTTATTAGACCACGGCTAAGCCCAATATTCCCTGTCTATCCTTGTATTGTGTCTAGAGAGGGATATTATGGTCTGATGCTGTAGGGGGGCTCGGTCAAGGGCAAGGGTTACCGTGTTAAAGGAATGCCCTGCTGGGAATGTGTTATTGGTACTCCATTAGCTTTCAATACAATTTCCCCTCTGCCAACCATAACATGAGAGAAAATACAGTATTTTACTGTGTTATTGTATTGCTTAGTGTTCACAGCTCCTTCCACCAGTGTCTATATGGATTGGTTAATAAATAGGGGATTATGGACACACAATGTGTGTTGTTAGTACTTCTTTGTCCTTGAAAATAGCCTTGTTCTTCACTGTCTGCTTCTCTTAAATTCTAACACGCCACTTAAAACATGACAGTTTTCTCCATGAAGAGTGTCTGTGTGTGTGTGATGTGGGTGTGTGTGTGTGAGTGTTTGTATGTGAGTGTCTGCGTGCTCATGCAGGTTCTGTTGCAGTACATGAAGTTAGATGGGACTTGAGACCATTTCTTCTAAGCATCTTCTTGTTTGTTCAGACGTTGTCACAATGTGCTGATCCTGCGGATTAATTTTACTCAATGATCCATTATGTCTGTGATTCTACTCAATGATCCATTGTGTCTGTGATTATAATGGAAAAAATAATGGACCATGATGCATTTGCTCCACATAATGAGGTTCGACCCCGAGACATGAGTAATGTAATTTGTTTCCTCCATATATGCTATTCTACCACACTATTGTTTAGCTTTTTAACAGTTT
This sequence comes from Salvelinus fontinalis, assembly GCF_029448725.1. Lineage (NCBI taxonomy): Eukaryota > Metazoa > Chordata > Actinopteri > Salmoniformes > Salmonidae > Salvelinus > Salvelinus fontinalis. The sequence continues at coordinate 26,681,832 of NC_074701.1, read as the reverse complement.
TCTGAATGTAGACTTCATCAATAAACAGCAAACTTTTAATAAGAAATCACAAAGGCATATATTATGGGTCTTTAATAAAAAATGTAATTATATTATTTACAATATATAAATGTATTTGTACAACTTGATGTACCCTTTCTTCCTGTCTATGTAAATACAAGTAGGGTTGCAAAATTCTGTGAACTTTCAATAAATTCCCTGGTTTTCCAGAAACCCTGGTTGGAGGATTCCAAATATTCTGCTTATTCCTTCCTAATTCTGGGAATCCTCCAGAGTGCTATATGTAAATACAACAGTGAATCATTATAAGTGACTCATTATAAGCATTTGTTTGAATACAATTAACTCACTGACATTATGCATTATGCATATATTAACTGTATTGCTACTGTGCGAGGCTTATCATTCTAAATTCTCTTTCTGTTTTTCTCTTTTCGGTCCTGTGTTCATCCACTCTCTGCCCTGCATTCTTTCTACCCTGCAGGTAAGTTCCACTATTATTATTATTATTGTTGTTGTTGTTCTTATTATTATTAATCTACTGTTATTTTGAGCCAGATATACTGGTAGCTGTTTCAATGGGCATCAATTACTGTGTTGTTCCTCACTTCCAATGAGTAAGTATTCTGTTACAACACTAGCATCATGGGAAGATCCTACTGGTTGGCTGCAGCTGCTACATGTGACCCTGGAGTGTGTATGTCACTGATTACCAGTGCTGTGTGGCTGTCTCGAGGCCTGGCCTTCACCAGTCCCTATCTACCCCTTCTGTTGCTACACTATCAGTCACACCAGTGTTCTCTGGGATACAGAAGCTTGTATTCAAACAGGGGCTCTGGCTACTGTGTAGCCGGTAGGGATGGACATGAGTAATCTAGTACTGGAACGGACGTCAAAACTCAATCTTTAACCAGAGATAAAAAATACTGTAAAACTATTTGGTCAAAATGTTGTCTTAAAGACAGCATTAATTTGCTTTGACTCTAGTGTTTCATTTGTAAATGTGCATTTGCGGGGCACAACAGAAAATAAAGAAAGCCAAGCATCAAACAGTTTTCTCCCTAAATTCTCTTTCCCCCTCTTTGTCTCACTTATTCAATTGCCTTCCGACCGTTCCCTCTACACATTAGTGCTGATTGCGCACACCTAGGCCTACGTAAATTAATGCCTAGAAAATGTAACTAACTGATGGGAAACACAAGCTACATTCCTTGCCAAATGACGACAGTTTTATCCTTAATTCAAAATGGACTGGTTGACTAAAGTTGGGAAAAATGTGTTCCAAAAAGGAGCAGCAGTTTTGGAATAATTGCATCCTGTCTAATTTCTGTTTAGGCTACTTTGCTGAAAATAGACAGGTTCCACACAGAATATATACAAAAAAAATTGTTTGATAAAGACAAAGAGCGTATTTTCATCAGAATCAAGAGCAGGAAGAATAAACTAAATTGAATGTTTGTATATCAAAAAGAAGACAGATTTCTGTTTGTAAGACCGTATTTTCTGCAAAACTAACAAAACAAGGCTATGCCACAGCCCAGCCATAGGCTTCTTCAAGCAAGTGCCACTGCTGAGGTTACTGCCATGTAGAAGATTGTGTTCCATAATATAATGTAACCAGTTGATATTACGGTTTCATTTAAGAATCTTAAATGGAACATATTTTTGTATTGACTGAATTTACAGTATATGGGGCGATTTAGCCATTAGGATCTGTGATGGTTATAATAAAACCTTGAATGAGCAAACTTTTGACTGGTACTGTAGATAAATGGTCAGGCCTGGAAAAGAAGAAATGGCTACCTCTTTTTTAATTCAGTACTCCAATAAAAAAAAAGTTACTGTAAAAATCAAAAAATGGCAAATGCCCGTCCCTTGTAGCCAGGTAAGAGGCTGGCTCTGTTGTGTTTAAAGTGGAGTCAGAGAGGGATTTTAGTATGAAAGGACCAGTGGAGGCTAGCGTCCTTCTCTCTATGATGCTGTGCAGACATTGTGTGATCGAATGCAGAATCTATACAGTACAACAGTAAAACCCCTGATATACCCATTGTAACCATAGTCTTTACAGTATTTGAATACCATCATTAGTTGATAAGCTGAATCGGCTGTTTTTAGCTTGGCTGGAAAGAAAGCCTGTAGATTACTTGGCTCTCTGTGATCAAGGTTTCCTACCCCATGCTTACACCTGCCAGCCCATGTGCAGTGACATTGTCATTGTGTCTTTACTACCCAGTGGTAGATAGATGTTCTACAGTACCACGCACACAGTGTGTCAAAAATGCTATTCTATTACTGTACTGTGCAGTCAGTTTGTTAATGTGAGAATGGTGTTACTCTAGCATGCAGCCAATGTGAGATGGGATGCATGCCTGCCCACCTGCCAGCCAACCCCTGTGGAGCTCACCTTGCCTGCGCCCGTAATCAGATCCCCAGTGCAGTGTGATAGAGAGCACCCCACGGAAGGAGCGAGCGGAGGGAGCGAGGATGGATGAGAAGAAACCTCTCTTTAGGTTTCAAACAGACTGTACTGCTTGGCACATGAAAGCGCCTCTGCATCTTTGGAGCGTTTTTCATTCATAATTGATTTGTGTCACATAATAAGGGAATTAAGACCAAAATAACCTGGTTTGGACGATAGAGGGCTGAGATTCATTGGTGGTGTCACTACAGAGCGAGGTTGGGGGGTAGAGGGAGTTCGCCTCCCATTAGGGGATTGCATAAACTCTGTCATGGGTTCTTGTCTCTTGGGCCCTGCTCCAGAAGTAAATGTGCAGGGATAGACTCCCCAACCACACAAACTGGAGCAGCTCAACTGAAAAAGGAAGCTGATCCCCCCCCCCCACACTGAGACCTCACCATCAAACATTATTCCCATGAAACAGAATAACATGCATGTGACATGAAGTCACATTAGACAGTAGCATGTTTGTATTAGGTTTCAGTGTATTCCAGTGTTGCTATGTGGGGTTCTCCCTAATCATTGGCATTCTGCTTTAGTGACATACTGCCTCAGTCACATCTCTCTGCTGGCTGTACTGTACTCAAAAGACAGCAGCACAGCTAAAAATAGATGCACAGACAGATACAATGCATGCACAAAGAATGAATACAAACATGTTGGAGATTAGTCCGATAGATATTTTGACTACAACGTTCTATCCTTGTCTCTTCAGAGACAAATAGAATCTGAGAGATGCAAAATAGAGATCAAAGATCCCAGTCCCCAAAGCAGATACCAGAAGCAAGGAAGCAGAACAGAAGACTTCCTGCATACAAATTCAGTGAGATTTCATTACAGATGGGGAGAAAAGCAACTGCCCGACATTTAATAGACTACTATAGACAATAGACTATAGACTACAGTTGTTCATCGTTTATCTTCGGTGGATAGTTTATAACTTCATGAACCTCACGCTCTCACTCACTCTCTCTCCATCCATCCCTCTCTTCTAGCTCTCTCCTTCTCCCCTAGCTCTCTTTCTCTCTCACTCTCTCACTCTCTCGCTTTTCTCTCCCTATCCTGATAGCTCACACTAACTTCTTCCTTTGTTGTTCGCTACATACTTTAGTCTGAGACTTCATCATTGAAGTCATTTGTGTTGACAAGGGGTACAAGGGGCATTTTACAAAACAAAGTGGATTGTCTCTAACAAATCAGAGTATCAAAGCAAAATTACACATTTTCAAATAGCCACTTTACCCACGTGTGTTCTGGCCCTGGCCCAACCCCTCGGTTTCTGGGACCAATCAGTCGGGCCCCAAATAGTAGGTACTCAGATCCACCTGCCTCTGTGCCCTCTCACTACTGTATGTGGCTGACGTGGCCCAACTGCTCATCCACAGCCAGCGGCCTTTATCGCCTCAGGCCTTGCAAATCAGCCCTATTTTATTTACTATGAGCTCCCTCAGCAGAGAGAGAGAGGGGGAGGGAGAAAGAGAGAGGGGAGAAATGGAGGGTGAGTGAAGAGAGAGATATGGAGATGGACGGTGAGAGAGATATGGAGATGGACGGTGAGAGAGAGAGAGAAAGAGAGGTAGAGACTGTGATTTCTGTATTTATCCATTATATTGATGCATTTGTAAGGTTAATTAGTTATTTTGCACATGAGTATGTAAGAGGTGAGGGTAGATTTGTGCATGCTGGTATGCCTACAGTATGTGAGTGTGTGTGTGGGGGGGGGGGGGGGGTGTATGTGTGCTCCTCGCACACATACAGCAGGGGGGGGCACAGAGGGATTGTACTGCACTTGAGAGACAGCGATGGAGACAGCTCTCTCTAGAGACCAGATGCTTCCTTTGCTGACAGGGGCTAGTTCAACACACACACACACAAACTGTGAAGCACAGGTGGTAAGCTATACAGTTCTCGATTGTACAACAGTTCACTTTTTTTGCTTGCTTGCTCTGTACATTTTTTCAAGCAAATTTGGGGGAAATGTGTTGCATATTATTCCTTGCAGAGCGCCTAAATACCATTTCAGTTTCATCCCTGTAACCATGCTTCATGTGTAGCAACTCAGCCTGAACAGTGTTACTGGGCACATGAGGCATAATGTGTACATATTCTTTACATAACACGAAACTTTAATATTACACACAGCCATTTCAAACGAATACAGAGAGATCATTTTACATTGGACAAGAGAAGACAAGGAACCTGTAGTTGAAACTAGTGGGTTTGAGATAACTAAATGGTGTATGATGTAAAAACATGTAGGAGTTGCCTCTGTAGATGTAACAGTTGTAAGATTTTAACATATACTGTATGTTAATAAATACAGTGTATATATATACAGTGCATTCGGAAAGTATTCGGACCCCTTGACTATTTCCACATTTTGTTACGTTGCAGCCTTATTCTAAAATGTATTAAATAGTTTTTTCCTCTCATCAATCTACACACAATACCCCATGATGACAAAGCAAGAACAGGTTTTTAGACAATTTTGCAAATGTATAAACATTTTTTTTTTTTATCACATTTACATTAGTATTCAGACCCTTTACTCAGTACTTTGTTGAATCACCTTTGGCAGCGATTACAGCCTCGAGTCTTCTTGGGTATGGCGCTACAAGCTTGGCACACCTATGTGTGACTCACCACCTGAATTCGGTCTTATGTAGCAAAAATTGAAATTGTGTTTTTTACATTAGATAAAGTAGAGACTCAGAGCTACAAAATGTTACATCATACACTGCATTTTTGATGAACAATGGGAAAGTAATGCTGCTTTGAAAACTTTGAAAACTTGTAAACTTGTAAACTCACTTTTGAGAATATGGCCTTTGAATGATTTGGTCTCTAGTGAAGACCTCTTCTTTGTCTACACCCATTCAGCATCGTTCACACCCTCTTAAGCTTTAGCCACACCCATCTCGGTTCGCTCTCAATGATTTGTTCCCCTCTGGATAACATGAAAACAGCCTAACCTAGCTAAGTAAAAAACGTGTAAGATCACACACGCCGCGTAACATTAGCTAATGAGCCAGCCAGCTAATATTAGCTAGTTAAACAACAATGAACATGCCAAATCATGTCGTAACTACCCTGCATGAATCTGCTGGGAGCTAACCAACCAGGTTCAATGTTAGCTAGATAACATTAAGCTCATTAAGCTCTAACTAGAAAAGCAAACGGTTCTGGGATATGAATAATAAAGTCATACACTTAACGTTAGCTAGGGAGCCAGCTAGCTAACGTTAGCTAGCTAGCTCACTATACATTTTAGCTTAAAATGAAACCACTTTCTGCCAAAATTATAAATGTGTAATATCTGAAAATGTAGCTAGCTAATGCCAGACTATCTTACCCGTATACATCATCACGCATGTCACGGATGCCATGCCACAGTTGCCCTTAGTTTGAAGATGCAATCTGGAGACATGTATTTTCTCCATCTCTTTAGCTATCATACTGATTCCACTGATTTCAAAACTTGATCCTCCAGAAAGTGGAAAGCAATACTTATGCAGCTCCACTGCACAATACATTTAATAAAAGCCGCGTTCGACAGGATTACCAACACAGACTGACCAGCTCAAATAGACAGAAGCCTTCTATATTTCAGACCAATCCGAACTCCTCTCTCGGCATGTCCAGCCCACTCATTATCTCAGCCAATCATGACTAGTGGGAAGGTTGCTCACTTTTTCTGTGGCTCAACCAACAAGGCTGGTAATTTAACAATTGTATTTGTATTTACAGATGGCATACACATTTGTTATTAAGGCTCATGAAAGTTCACATGTTCCAGAAGGCATTTCTGCCCAAAAACACATTTTGATAAAAAATTTAAATAAACGTTAAAATGGCTTTCCTGTGAAGTCGTGACTTGCGACATACGCCTAGTTTCCTGAAACGGGTCACATATTTGGGGAGTTTCTCCAAATATTTTCTGCAGATTCTCTCAAGCTCTGTCAGGTTGGAAGGGGAGCGTCGCTGCACAGCTATTTTCAGATCTTTCGGGAGATTTTAGATTGGGTTCAAGACCGAGCTCTGGCTGGGCCACTCAAGAATGTTCAGAGATTTGTCCCGAAGCCACTCCTGTGTTGTCTTGGCTGTGTGCTTAGGATCATTGTTCTGTTGGAAGGTGAACCTTCACCCTAGTCTGAGGTCCTGAATGCTCTGGAGCAGGTTTTCATCAAAGATGTCTCTGTACTTTGCTCCGTTGATTTTGCCCTCAATCCTGACTGGTCTCCCAGTCACTGCCACTGAAAGAAATCCCTACTGCATGATGCTGCCACCACCATTCTTCACCATAGGGATGGTGCCAGGTTTCCTGCAGACGTGACACTTGGCATTCATGCCAAAGAGTTCAATCTTGGTTTCATCAGACAAGAGAATCTGAGAGTCCTTTAGGTGCCTTTTGGCTAACTCCAAGTGAGCTGTCATGTGCCTTTTACTGAGGAGTGTCTTCCCATCTGGCCACTCTACCATAAATGCCTGATTGGTGGAGTGCTGCAGCAGGTGGTTGTCCTTCTGGAAGACTCTCCCATCTCCACAGAGGAACTCTGGAGCTCTGTTAGAGTAACCATCGGGTTCGTGGTCACCTGCCTGACCAAGGCCATTCTCCTTCGATTGTTCAGTTTGGCCAGGCGGCCAGCTCCAGGAAAAGACTTGGTGGTTCTAAACTTCTTCTATTTAAGAATGATGGAGACCACTGTCTTTTTGGGGACTGCAGAAATGTTTTGGTACCCTTCCTCAGATCTGTTCCTCGACACAATCCTGTCTCCGAGCTCTACGGACAATTCCTTCGACCTCACGGCTTTGTTTTTGCTCTGACATGCACTGTCAACTGTGGGAACTTTTATAGACACGTGTTTGCCTTTCCAAATCATGTCCAATCAATTGAAATTACGACAGGTGGACTCCAATCAAGTTATACAAACACCTGATCTCAATTTAGAGTACCATAGGAAATGGTCTGAATACTTATGCAAATACAATATTATTATTATAATTTTTTAATAGATTTGCATAAATGTAAAAAAAAACTGTTTTTGCTTTTCCATTATGGGGTATTGTGTGTAGATTGATGATGAACAAAAATGTATTTAATCCATTTTGGGGTAAGGCTGTAACGTAACAAAATGTGGAAAAAGTCAAGGGGTCTGAATACTTTCAGAATGCACTGTATAATACTGTATACAGTTGAAGTAGGAAGTTTACATACACCTTAGCCAAATACATTTAAACTCAGTTTTTCACAATTCCTGACATTTAATCCTGGTAAAAATCCCCTGTCTTAGGTCAGTTAGGATCACCACTTTATTTTAAGAATGTGAAATGTCAGAATAATAGTAGAGAGGATTTTATATTTCAGATTGTATTTCTTTAATCACATTCCCAGTGGGTTAGAAGTTTACATACACTCGTATTTGGTAGCCTTTCCTTTAAATTATTTAACTTGGGTCAAATGTTTCGGGTAGCCTTCCACAAGCTTCCCACAATAAGTTGGGTGAATTTTGCCCCATTCCTCCTGACAGAGCTTGTGTAACTGAGTCAGGTTTGTAGACCTTCTTACTCGCACACGCTTTTTCAGTTCTGCCCACACATTTTCTATAGGATTGAGGTCAGGGCTTTGTGATGGCCACTCCAATACCTTGACTTTGTTGTCCTTAACTTAATTAAGCCATTTTGCCACAACTTTGAAAGTATACTTGGGGTCATTGTCCATTTGGAAGACCCATTTTTGACCAAGATTTAACTTATTGACTGATGTCTTGAGATGTTGCTTTCATTACTCATGATGCCATCTAGTTTGTGAATTGCACCAGTCTCTCCTGCAGCAAAGTACCCCCACAAAATGATGCAGCCACCCCCATGCTTCACGGTTGGGATGGTGTTCTTCGGCTTGCAAGCCTCCCCCTTTTTCCTCCAACATAACGATGGTCATTATGGCCAAACAGTTCTATTTTTGTTTCATCAGACCAAAGGACATTTCTCCAAAAAGTACGATCTTTGTCCCCGGTATTGGAGCAGTGGCTTCTTCCTTGCTTAGCGGCCTTTCAGGTTATGTCGATATAGAACACGTTTTACTGTGGTCATAGATACTTTTGTACCTGTTTCCTCCAGCATCTTCACAACGTCCTTTTCTGTCCTTTGCTGTCCTTTGCTGTGTTGGGATTGATTTGCACTTTTCGCACCAAAGTACGTTCATCTCTAGGAGGCAGAACACGTCTCCTTCCTGAGCGGTATGATGGCTGCGTGGTCCCATGGTGTTTATACTTGCGTACTATCGTTTGTACAGATGAACGTGGTACCTTCAGGCATTTGGAAATTGCTCCCAAGGATGAATGAGACCTGTGGAGGTCTACAATGTTTTTTCTGAGGTATTGGCTGATTTCTTTTGATTTTCCCATGATGTCAAGCAAAGAGGCACTAAGTTTGAAGGTAGGCTTTGAAATGTTCTTTTATATATTTTTTTCTCCTTTATTTAACCAGGTAAGCTAGTTGAGAACAAGTTCTCATTTACAACTGCGACCTGGCCAAGATAAAAAAGAAAAAAGTCTATTTACAGTGTCTGCAAATGGCGTGAGGAGGTAGGCAATAAGTAGGCCATAGTAGCAAAGTAATTACATTTTAGTAGATTAACACTGGAGTGATAAATGAGCAGATGGTGATGTGCAAGTAGAGATACTGGTGTGCAAAAGAGCAGAAAAGTAAATAAAAACAATATGGGGATGAGGTAGGTAGATTGGGTGTGCTATTTACAGATGGACTATGTACAGCTGTAGCGATTGGTTAGCTGCTCGGATAGCTGATGTTTAAAGTTAGTGAGGTCTCCAGCTTCAGCAATTTTTGCAATTCGTTCCAGTCACTGGCAGCGGAGAACTGGAAGGAAAGGCGGTCAATGGAGGTGTTGGCTTTGGGGATGACCAGTGAGATATACCTACTGGAGCGCGTGCTACGGGTGGGTGTTGTTATCGTGACCAGTGAGCTGAGATAAGGCTGAGCTTTACCTAGTATAGACTTATAGATGACCTGGAGCCAGTGGGTCTGGCGACGAATATGTAGCGAGGGCCAGCCGACTAGAGCATACAGGTCGCAGTGGTGGGTGGTATAAGGGGCGTTGGTAACAAAACGGATGGCACTGTGATAGACTGCATCCAGTTTGCTGAGTAGAGTATTGGAAGCCATTTTGTAGATGACATCACCAAAGTCGAGGATCGGTAGGATAGTCAGTTTACTGGATAAGTTTGGCGGCGTGAGTGAAGGAGGCTTTGTTGTGAAGTGGAAAGCCGATTCTAGATTTGATTTTGGATTGGAGATGTTTAATATGAGTCTGGAAGGAGAGTTTACAGTCTAGCCAGACACCTAGGTATTTGTAGTTGTCCACATATTCTAGGTCAGAACCGTCCAGGGTAGTGATGCTCGTCGGGCGGGCCGGTGCGGGCAGCGAACGGTTGAAAAGCATGCATTTGGTTTTACTAGCGTTTAACAGCAGTTGGAGACCACGGAAGGAGTGTTGTATGGCATTGAAGCTCGTTTGGAGGTTAATTAACACAGTGTCCAAAGCAGGGCCAGATGTATACAGAATGGTGTCGTCTGCGTTGAGGTGAATCAGGGAATCACCCGCAGCAAGAGCGACATCATCGATATATACAGAGAAAAGAGTCGGCCCGAGAATTGAACCCTGTGGTACCCCCATAGAGACTGCCAGAGGTCCGAACAGCAGGCCCTCCGATTTGACACACTGAACTCTGTCTGCGAAGTAGTTGGTGAACCAGGCGAGGCAGTCATTTGAGAAACCATGGCTATTGAGTCTGCCGATAAGAATATGGTGATTAACAGAGTCGAAAGCCTTGGCCAGGTTGATGAAGACGGCTGCACAGTACTGTCTTTTATTGATGGTGGTTATGATATTGTTTAGTACCTTGAGCGTGGCTGAGGTGCACCCGTGACCAAATACATCCACAGGCACACCTCCAATTGACTCAAATGATGTCAATTAGCCTATCAGAAGCTTCTAAAGCCATGACATAATATTCTGGAATTTTCCAAGCTGTTCCAAACTTCTGACCCACTGGAATTGTGATACAGTGAATTATAAGTGAAATCATCTGTCTGTAAACAATTGCTGTAAAAATTACTTGCAGAAAGTATATGTCCTAACCGACTTGCTAAAACTATAGTTTGTTAACAAGAAATTTGTGGAGTGGTTGAAAAACGAGTTTTAATGATTCCAATCTAAGTGTACGTAAACTTCTGACATCAACTGTATGTTAATTAGGGCAATGATATCACTTCAGTGTTTAAGTACATACTACTGTACTCTAGCTACATTACATGTCTTTTGGGTTTGTTCCTTTGCTTGAGTCAACCACTGTCAGTTTACTGTGGGAAGAGGTCATCACAACAGACAGAGACAAACATCTGTGAGGCTAAATCTAATAGATTATGGACAGGGGTCGATGTGCGTGTATGTTTGTGTGTGTGTGTTCGTATGTTTGTTTTTGTGTATGTGTGCATGAGTGTGTTAATGGTTGAACAGGACATTCGGGACCTGTTATCTCCTTCTCAGAAGATTACAGGAAGATTAGGACACACACACGTACACACACACACACACACACACACACACACACACACACACACACACACACACACACACACACACACACACACACACACACACACACACACACACACACACACACACACACACACACACACACACACACACACACACACACACACACACACACACACAGACTTACAGTTTACATGTCTGGGAGTGGGGTTATGGAAAAAAGGGTCTGGAAATGAATTAGGATATTTGTGTATTTTTTCAGAAGAGAATGTTGCTGGGATATGGATTAAACCACAAACACTGTGTGTTGTCAGACACTGACATAGACACAGAGATACAAACATTCCCTAAATTACTGTATTCATTTGCTAATACAGTATGTTTACGAATGTGGGGATATACAGACATTCAATTCAAAACACATAAAACAGGCACACACCATAAACATACTCACACAGCACACAGCACGCAAGCATGGGAAAATTGAGGATTTTATCTTCTCTCATATCTCTGACGTATCTTTATTTTTTATTTTTATCTGAGGCAGTGATAAAATGTGTGTGTGTTATTATACAGACAGGTGAATGGAAGGTGAGATATGAACTGGAAGCTGCAGTGGCAGTAGCATCCAAATGACTTCCCTGATCCAGAGAGCTTGTGTGAGAGCTTGTCTGGCTCTAGTCTCTGGGTAAGGGAAGGGTAGTAGCTAGGGGAAGGGGGGCGGAGTCCTGAAGATGGATTTGGAAGTGCTTTGATGCAAACATATGACAAAGACTCTAATACAAGGCAAGGTCAGAGATGCACCTTCTGATTCTGGAATGATCTGCCTCGCTTCTCAACCCCACACAGCATCTTGGGTCATTTCAGTGGCACCGCGGTCGGTCTGCCTGTGAAATATCAGCATGAACAGTGTCGTCAGGGGCAGCAATTCAGGTCTTTAGCAAGGCAAGAATCCGAGAAAGGAGAAAGATGAGAGGTGTGAGAGGAACCGTTGCATCGTGACAGATAACCCCTCCGTTTGCTTGTTAGCGCTGAATTAATAGTGTGTGTGTGTGAGAGAGAAAGACAACGGGTGAGACATTGAGGATGAGAGAAAGTCTGTGGGAATGGTGAGGTTTCTCTTATGCATAGGACGAAGGGAGATGAGCTATAAAAACAATTGTGTGGGCAACATTAAGTGACACATCATCAGATGTACTGTGGGCAAACAGTGTTTCATATTAACCCATCATGCACAGCAAGACACATCACATCAATGAACTCTCTTTTCAAAGGCAGACAGAATTATACCTAAAAAAGCCTGTCCACAATACTGTACAAGATGCCAGTGTACAAGCATGACCGGGCTAATCAGAGTGCAGTTGACTTGGCTCCAGAGCTCATAAACGACGGTGTATGTTTTGTAATGCATCTGACTTGACCCTCCTTTGTGTCTCCAACAAGACTCCAACAAGGAAAACCCAATGAAAACTGGATGAAGAGATCACAGAGGAGAAATATGTGACCGACCGCCTCCATTCAGGCTTATGTAGCAAAATTTGAAATTGTGTTTTTGACATTGGGTAAAAGTAGAGATTCAAAGCTATAGAAAATTGTATATCATACACTACAGTTGAGGAACAATGGGAAAGTAATTCTGCTTTGAAAGTTGATAAACTTGTTAGTCCACTTTTGAGAAAATGGCCCTTGAATGTTTTGGGACACCTATTGGAGAGCTCTTCTTTGTCTACGTTCATTCAGCATTTACACCCTCTTAAGCCTTAGCCCCACCCATCTCTTTCAGGATTCACATGGGAGGCCATGTGCAAAATAATGAGTACGGTAGTCTACAAACAAAGATTTCAAGACTAAAAGTTGGGTTATACTACTTCTATCGAAATGTCTGTATACAGTTGTCGCAGTGACATCATGAACATTCTATTTTTGTCCGACATTAAACATTGTCATTATGAAAAAGTAAAAACACAAAAACGACAGGCTGCATGACATCAGCAGCCTGGGGGTCCAATATAGCATAACTGGTGCATTTTAACACCAATTAACCCATCCATTTATGTCAATCTAGCAAACCTGGCAACTAAAAGCAACTTTGTAAACAGTGTTTTTGGTTAATTTTTAGCTTGTTAGAAGGTGTAAACGGTACAGTGAAGTGGTTGCTTGTATAGTGGAGTCTTCTGTTTAGACACGTAGCTAGCTAGCTAAACAATGATTCATAATCCCAACTGAAAACTTTACTACCCTGCATGAATCTAAAGGTAGCTGAAGCTAACCAACTAGCTAGGTTCAACGTTAACTAGCTAGCTAACATTAGGCTGTAACCAGCAATGCAAATGGCTCTGAGATACGAAAAACATTACTATACATTACTACACGTAACGGTACTCTTTAAAATGACTTTCAATTTTTTTTTTTACAAATGTATAATATCTGAAAATGTAGCTATCGAGACTCTCTTACCCATATACATGGATGAGCGGTTCTCCCTCTCTGTCACGGATGCTATGGTTGCCCTTAGTTTGAAGATGTAACCAGACAGGTGTTTTATACAACAGCTTTCTGTGTTCTCTTTTTGACTGCCTCCTCATTTGCAATGAAACACCAGCATTTTCTCCATCTCAGCTATCATACTCTGCTTCCACCGGGCATTCCACTGATTTCAAAACTTAGCACTTGTGCAGTTCCTTGTGATATCTTTAAAAAAAGATTAGACGATCCTTTAGAAAGGATTACCTACACATGCTAAGCAGCTCATGTTATAGACAGAAGCGTGCTACATGCAGAACAATCTCTTGGCATGTTCAACCCATCCATTATCTCAGCCAATCATGCAAAGCAAAAGCATTTTGATGAAAAAATAAATAAGTTGAAATGCCTCTCCTGTGAAGTAGTGATGCGCGACATATGCCAAGTTTACTGAAACGAGTCGTATGTTATTGACCCCGCTATTCTCTCCTCAAAAGCTCTGCATCTGAATAAAGCCCCGCCTCTATCTTCGTCCACCATCATCTCCACCGTGGGTCACGGATATCACTGACCTAAGACAAGGTAGTGATTTATCAGTCAGGAAAGTGAGGCAGACTGCTAGACTCCAGTAATGGAACATAAAGAGTTGTTTTGCTTTCTCCAGCAAGTTATCTTTTCTCTTGTTTTATTGTCTGGCAATTTATTGTAGTTTAAGCAAGAATCAACCCTATATATTCTCTTCATGTCATGAAGGTGTCTCTGGGCCACCTGATTAAAAGAGATAGTGTCTTTGCGTCTCCTGAAGCAGGTTGATGTTTTTTGTCACAAATCTTGCCCTGGAGGCAGAACTGAGTGATTTCCGCTAGATAGGCCAGCTGCAAAGTCAAAATTGGCTTTATTGTAAAAATTCATAAAAACAAACCTTTTGGTCTTAATTTAAGTTTAGACTTAGATATTAAAGTTAGCGGTGTGGTTAAGGTTAGCGTTAGATATTAGAGTTAGTAGTGTGGTTAAGGTTAGGCTTAGGGTTAGGTTAAACATTTTTATGACTTTGTGGCTGTGCCAGCTAGTGAACACTCAGCAGAGCTGCCTCCAGGGCAAGATTCATGACAATAATCTTCTCTCCTGAACCCCAGGTATTGGTGTGTAGGGGGTGGGGGGGGGTCAAGTTCTTCAGGTGTCGGTGTTGGATGATCGTAAAGAAAACGGGTAAAGGTAAATCTAATGCCTTTATGCTCAGTTATACAAGGAGTTACTTTCCCAAGCACCTATTGGTCCTCAGATGAGGAGATAGAATTTGATAGAAGTTAATGGACTCTAAATCCTGTGACCTACATTGTAGCAGACGCCTATACAAAAGTGTCTCTACAACCTCTGACCTGTGTTGGGGGAATACAGTCTGTCATGGCCTCCTTGCTCTTGACATCAGGACCCAGAAGCACTGCTCTTTGGCAGCATCCCACTGTGTTTGGTCTCACCACCATCTTTACGTAACTAATTTAGCCTCTGGGTCCATCCCTGGGTGTGAAAGTGGTTTTGACAAGATTTCTGCACACCCAGGGCAGGGTCCTGGATAGATTCCCTGTCCTGCAGTAATAGGCACTCTCAGCTCAGCTCAGCCACACATACCAACTCTGCTGGGAAATTGATTCGGGGGAATTTACCACTGTGGGATGCCAGATCCTCGGTTCCCTGCTCATCTCCTTCCAGCATCCAGCATTGTCTTCATGGGGGAGTGGTTGGCGATGCCAATTTAGGCCCAGGCTAACTAGAGCCTAGCTAGGAGTGAGAAAAGGCTATTTTTTACCTATCGACTGGCGACTGACTTTTGGATTAAAAAAAACGTTTTGTCCAGAATCAAACACCTATTCTCAAAATACTATTGGACTGACTACTCAAAAGACACCCTCAATCTGGCTGTATTGTAAGTGGAGCTAAAGCTGTATTCTTATGCTAATGATATTGACATTGAACCACAGGGCATATTTCCAAGATCAAATCTATGTAATTCAATGTCTAGATGCATCAAGAAAGACATTGCTAGTTTGTGCTCTGGAGCTGATGGAGAGCTACTTTCATAGAATTAGGAATTAGAATACAAAATTATAAAAAATATTATTAAATAGCAATTGAATAAGATCTCTATGGCTACTGTATTCGTTGTCATTGAGGAGAGGTAATGAGAGACAGTGGGTTGCTTCTACTGTACTGCCAGATGGTGTCTTGGGTAGGATGAGTGATTGATTCACACTTAATGTTCTACCTCTGTTTCTGCATAGGGAGGTAGAGGAGCATGTGTTTGTTGAGAGTGAGTGAGGGAGGGTGAGGCTACTGAGGCAATGTGTAGTAGTCAAAAGTCATGCGTCTGAGGACAGCCGTTGGAGAGCCCAGCATGTACTAATTAAAGTTCCTGTCCATGGGTTTTTATTCTCAGCCTTTGTTTTCTTTACACTGTAGTGTGTGTGTGTGTGTGTGTGTGTGTGTGTGTGTGTGTGTGTGTGTGTGTGTGTGTGTGTGTGTGTGTGTGTGTGTGTGTGTGTGTGTGTGTGTGTGTGTGTGTGTGTGTGTGTGTGTGTGTGTACTGACATCTCGTCAGGCAGCCAGTGAGTGGGAATCCCAGCAGAGCAACAACACATAACAACACACAGGAAGTAAGCCTTCCATGTCACATCAGGAAGAGGGCGGCAATCTTCCCAGAATACTCTCCACATGCTGTCTGTGCCGATCCGTCACCATGGCGATGACGTGGCCCAGTACTGTATAGCGTGGGCGTCCCCAGAGCCCTTGGGACAGAACAGCCAGCCACACACATACAGAAGCTGAACTCCAATCAGTTCAGTCCTACACTGCATAGCATCGGCTACGGTCCCCCTCACTCCCAGAGAATATGGGGATACCAAATTGTTTTGAGGATAGGGGCCTCCCGGTAGAGTCCAGGCGATGGCAGCTGGGCCACACATGATCAGAAGGAGATTGCTGAGTCGCTGGAAAGCGTGGTTTGCGGTATGGGGAGGGAGATGGGATTATTGAGCATTAGGAGGCCTGGAGGAATTTACTCTGTCTTAACCTGGAGCCTGGCATGGATGCCGTACAGACTGCTAATAGCACAGTGGGCCTGGGATGCCGTCTGAATGATGTATGATGCACAGACATGTCTGAGGTGAAACCTCTATGATTCAGACCTTCTGTCAACACACATGTGTGTGTTTGTGGTGTATGTGGATGTGTTTGTGTGTATGTGTGTGTGTGTGTGTGTGTGTGCGTGTGTGCGTGTGTGCGTGTGTGCGTGCGTGCGTGCGTGCGTGTGTGCGTGTGTCTGCCTTTATGCATGTGTTGTTTTTGTCTATCTGTTGCCTTGTCACAGCTTGTCCACATATACCGAGCAGCGTGTCAGAATGAGGAGGGTTATCCAAAATGATGATCCAAATTAATCTGATGCATCGGCATCCGGCTGTCTAACGCATAATTCCTTCACCGCATGTACTACTAGTCTGACTGGGGTTTCATCAAGCACTGGTTCTCCCGAGTGGCGCAGCAGTCAAAGGCACTGCATCTCAGTGCTAGAGGCGTCACTACAGACACCCTTGTTCGATTCCAGGCTGTATCACAACCGGCCGTGATTGGGAGTCCCACAGGGCGGAGCACAATTGGCCCAGCGTTGTTCCTGTTTGGCCGGTGTAGGCCGTCATTGTAAATAAGAATTTGTTCTTAACTGATTTGCCTAGTTAAATAAAGGTTAAATAAAAAAAAATACAAATAAAATATATATGCCTGTCAGGGGATGAGAGAGGGCGAGGAAGAGAGAGAGGCTCATCCCCACCTCTGAAACCACAACTGGGAGCTCAGCCACATAATGAACTGTACTGGACTGTATCCCCTATCAAAGCCAGTAAGAGAGACGCTGCAGTATTCCTAATGTGGGAAGAGCTCAGGTATGACTGTGTACCCATGGGTAGAGACACATGCTTTGCAAACAACAGGTGTAGACTAACTGTGAAACCCTTACTTATGGGCCCTTCCCAACAATGCAGAAAGAAAGAAAATAGAGAAATTATAGAAAAATACAATGCGTAATAATAAAATGAATAACAGATACACAACAGACTGGCTTTACTGTGTAGCCTGCAGGGACATATATAATTGGGCTTTACTTTGTTCCCTGGAAGAGGAGATGGAGACTTTGTTTCTCCTATAGACATAATCAAGCTGTAATACTGCATGTTCTCGTTGGGAATGAGGCCTGAGTACCTCCCCTGTAGACGTCTTCACTGAGTCCTCCGTTGGAGAACTAGAACTGTGGTGTTGTTCATAATGTGGAGATGCAAACAAGGTCATAATGTTACAGCCTTTCAAAGTTCAGACAGGGGATGAAGCTGTTTAGATACTGGCTGGTTCGAGCACTGAATGCTGATTAGCTGAAAGTCGTGGTATATCTGACCGTATAACATGGGTATGACAAAACATGTGTTTTTACTGCACTAATTAGGTTAGTAACCAGTTTATAATAGCCATAAGGCACCTCTGGGAGGTGATATATTGCCAATATACCACGACTAAGGGCTGTATCCTAGCACTCAGTGTTGCATAGTGCCTAAGAACAGCCCTTAGCCGTGGTATATTGGCCATATACTGTACCACACCCCCTCTGGCCTTTTGCTTAATTACACACTTGAGGTGCTTATCTACTTTGCTTGGATTTACCTAATTTATGTGTTATATGTACACTGTTAAACTGGGATTCTTCCAACGTCTTTGCCTCAAGTGTGTTCCCCACATACGATTGACATGTGTTTCCACCCCGGTGTAAACTTGTGATTTGTCAGGTCCGTCAAACAGCGTAGCTGGTGTTGACATGACTGTGTGGGTGTTGTCCTGTATGACATTTAACATTGTGAGGCCAGCAACATCCAGGCTGACCTGAGATGACAGTAAGGCTGAGGCGGCCATGTGGTATGATATTCCAAGGCTTCTGATGTTTTTCTGCTGATGACAATAAAATAGATTTTTTTATCCAAGTCAGTCACGTGAGCATCTATACTGAAAGCCCATGAACATCACATATGACACCTGGCTGACAGTGTTTCTAAGCTGTGGTTCTTAATGACCATACGTCTAAGTACTCGGATGGACATTATGATGCCCTTATATGAGCCCATATAAATGTAAAGTATTGCTGGCTGGATTCACAACTCTCCCTTTATGGAATAAGAATAGGCACTGATCTGAGAACGTCTGGGACACTGGAACAGTCCTGTTCTATTGTAGAGTGCCAGTCCATTGCATTCATTTACCTCTCAACCATTTGGCTTGAAATAAAATTGCCTCTATGACTCATGTCGTACTGTAGCCATTGGATTTCTTTCCACTGCACAGGGTAGCCCAATGGCACAGGCATCAACAAATTAGAAAAGTGTCCCGGAAAGTTTGTTTCGGCTGCTTGGCTAAGATTGTTTACATTTGTCATTTTTGTCTTTCAATCCAACAATGTTCCCGTTTCATAATCGAAGCCTCGTCTTTTTCCCCTCTGTGAGGACAGAGGAATAAATCCATGATGTCACTTCCCAAGCTGCTTACAGTGCGACATCGAACAATAATGTAATTTCCCTTATCCCACTATTCCCCATACCATTCTTAGAAATGTTAATTTTCATATCTGAGATTTGATCTTGTTATTTCCTTCAGCCTGGTAAGCCAAGCTACTGGGAATTGTTCATCAGGGGAATATTTGGGTGTTGTGACGACCCTGTAAGCTGAGGGGAATGTGACTGGTCACATGGTAATATTACTGTTATTTTCCCTGAGGTTATGTTCCTCCTCATATTATTTCCTTCTGTATAGGCTACTCCCCTTATAGGCTACTCCCCTTATAGGCTACTCCTCGTATACAGTAGGCTACTCTTATAGGCTACTCCCCTTGTAGGCTACTCCTCGTATACAGTAGGCTGCTACTCCTCCTAAAGTCTAACCCCTTATAGGCTACTCCCCTTGTAGGCTACTCCTCGTATACAGTAGGCTACTCCTCTTATAGTCTACTCCCTGTGTAGGCTACTCCCCTTATAGGCTACTCCCATTATAGATTATTCCCCTTGTAGGATACTCCTCTCATAGGCTACTCCTCTTAGTCTACTCCTCTAATAGTCTACTCCTCTTATAGGCTACTCCTCGTATACAGTAGGCTACTCTTATAGGCTACTCCCCTTGTAGGCTACTCCTCTCATAGGCTACTCCTCTTAGTCTACTGCTCTTATAGGCTACTCCTCGTGTACAGTAGGCTCCTCCTCCTATAGGTTACTCCTCATGTACAGTAGGCCCCTCCTCCTATAGGTTACTCCTCTTATAGGCTACTCCTCATGTATAGTAGGCTCCTCCTCCTATAGGTTACTCCTCTTAGAGGCTCCTCCTCATATACAGTAGGCTACTTCCATTATAGACTACTCCCCTTGTAGTATACTCCTTGTATAGGGTACCCCTCCTATAAGCTACTCCCCTTATAGGCTACCCTTCTTATAGGCTTCTCCCCTTTTACCCTATTCTCCTTTTACACTACTCCCTTATAGGCTACTCCGCTTACAGGCTACTCCGCTTACAGGCTACTTGTCTTATGCTACACCACATGTAATATGTGGCATGTGGTTTGACACTAGTGTCACATTATCTGTCATGTCATTCAAACCGAAGGACAAATGTTGTCTATAACACACTGCATTTGCAGTAGTAGACGAAGTAGATTTTATTGGTTCCTCGCAGTCATGGATTGAATTGTAAACCAATATACAATCATAGATTATCTACAAACACTAAACTAGCACACTCATTTCAATATAATGCCCGGTTAAAAAATGCAATATATACACAACAATAATACTACAACGACAATATATGGGGTTGCAGATTTAAGATAGACGTTGGCTCTAATATGGAGTTCTTAGCTTGGTATTTCTTAAGCCCCTGGGCTATATGGTGTGTGCATTGATCAGTTTGGTGAAGTATTTCTGAGAAAGAATTCATAGGTAATAGAGGCTCTTGATGGTTAAATGGATGCATGAATTCTGATTGTAGGTGTCATGGTTACAATGACAACCCATAGATTCACTACCCTATTCTCAGCATATCCTGTAGATCAGGTATTCCCAAACTGGGGTACCCCAGGGGTACGCGCAATGCCATTGGGGGTACGCCAAATAAAAATGTGATTCGCCAAATAAAAGTGTGATTTTTTAAGATAAAAAAATCTTCACATTTTCAAACAGTCCATTTATATTTTCCAACAGGACTATACATTTGGGTGAGGTTTTTTTCTCACTTGAGTAGCCTCGTTTTACTGCCAAAAATTAAATTAAACCGTCTAGTGTTCAGCGAAATAACAACACAATGTCAAATACAGGTAGCCTAGTCAAATAATTAACATCCAATCACATTAACCGTTACTCTCTAGCGGGAATTCCACTAATGGTCCGTATGTAGCCAAATGTAGCTGCTGCTCATGTTGGTATCTGTACTGATGGCACAAATGCCATGACAGGGAGACATAGTGGAGTATTAATGCACGTGCAAGCAGTTTCTCCAGTTGCCACTTGGGTACACTGCAGCATCCACCAAGAGGCTCTTGCTGCCAAGGGAATGCTTCACAGCTTGATAAACGTTTTGGACACTACAGTGAAAATTGTTAACTTTGTTAAAGCAAGGCCTCTGAACCATATAACGCTTTTACAACATACAGTATTGACACGTTTTTTGTAAATTGAGAGATGAGCTTAAGGTTTCTTTACTGACCATAATTTTCACTTGTCTGACAGCTTACATGATGACGAGTTTCTCACACGACTGGCTTGTCTGGGTGATGTTTTTTCTCGCCTGAATGATCTGAATCTAGGATTAAAGGAACTCTCCGCAACTATATTCAATGTGCGGGACAAAATTGAGGCTATGATTAAGAAGTTGGAGCTCTTCTCTGTCTGGATTAACATGGACAATACACAGGTCTTTCATCATTTTATGATTTTGTTTGTGTGCAAATGAACTCAAGCTTACGGACAAGGTCAAATGTGATATAGCGCAGCACCTGAGTGAGTTGGGTGCACAATTACGCAGATACTTTCCCGAAATGGATGACACAAACAACTGGATTCGTTATCCCTTTTATGCCCTGCCTCCAGTACACTTACCGATATCTGAACAAGAGAGCCTCATTGAAATTGCAACAAGCGGTTCTGTGAAAATTGAATATAATCAGACGCCATTGCTAGATTTCTGGATAGGGCTGAGCTCAGAGTGTCCTGCCTTGGCAAATCGCGCTGTTAAGACACTGATGCCCTTTGCAGCCACGTACCTATGTGAGAGGGGATTCTCGGTCCTCACTAGCATGAAAACTACAGATGTGGAAAACGTTTTAAGACTGAGACTCCAATATAACTCAACATTGCAGAGTAATGTGCATCCTTTCAAGCACACCCTTCTCATTAACCTATGGTGAGCTTTTCACAATTTTCGATGAACAAATAAGGTTTTATATGTAAGATGGTTAAATAAGAGCAAAATGATTGATTATTATTATTATTTGTGCCCTGTCCTATAAGTACTCTTTGTCACTTCCCACGAGTCGGGTTGTGAAAAATACTCTTATGTTGAATACATGTATCGTATAGTGTGTGTGTGGGAGGCTTACAATGATGGCAAAAAACAACATTTGCCAGTGCGCTCACCCTGGTGTTAGAGGGGGTTCGCAGCTGGAGGTTGAATGTTTGAAGGGGTATGGGCCTATAAAAAGTTTGGGAACCACTGCTGTAGATGAATCGTAACTATAGTGAACAAGCCTCCTGTTGCGATGATAATCACAGGTGTGTTCTATACCAGTTCCGACTATTGACACTCTCGCTGGGAGATGGAAAGGCACAGCGTTTCAGGCCTGTTTTCCCCTCATTCTCCTGCCTCCCCAGGTGGACACACAATCCCTCCATCACACAGCATCGATCCATCCCTCCACCAACCATTAACCACCCTGTATGTTCCTTGTTCTGACCAGAGAGAGAGAGAGAGAGTGAAAGAGAGAGAGAGAGAGAGTGAAAGAGAGAGAGAGAGAGAGTGAAAGAGAGAGAGAGAGTGAAAGAGAGAGAGAGTGAAAGAGAGAGAGAGAGAGAGTGAAAGAGAGAGAGAGAAGAGAGTGAAAGAGAGAGAGAGAGTTTTCATCGACCTCTTTGCGCAATTCCATGTACCATCACAGGATTAAGATTGTCTGTGTGGGTGTGCGTGCAACTAGTGTGTCTAGACATATACGAGACAAAGTGAATTATCCCATTTTTGGAGCAGACCAGAAGGTATGAGTCGGTTTCTTTGGTGCTTGGTAATTTCTCTGCTGATATGAGGTATGTGTAAACCAACGTCTTTTGAATGCAATAACGATCAGTGTTATAGAGAGGTGTTCTTTCTGGGCTCATATATGGGAAATGGACCAACAAGCACACTATTGACCGTGTGTGCTTTAGGCTGAGCTATGTAATGCTTGGACTAGCAGCAAAACAACAAACAGATCTTTAGGGCCTCACACACACAGCAGGCTTTGAATCGAAACATTTGGGCTGTCAAGCTAAGGGCTCTGTAGACATATGTATGTCCAACTGCGGAGACGGTTGTGTAGTTGTGGGCTTGAAACGATGCCAGAGAGGGGCATGTACTGTCGATTACATAAGTGCATTAGGTGCTCAGCTCAAAGACGTAAGACGATATCCCATGTTACACAGCTGTGTACACAGACACCAACTCTCCACGACTCAGTGGCAATGAGCTGTGTGAGTCAAACAGTTATATGCACACTTTCAACAGCTCGCAGACTGGCTAAGAAGCATGTTCTACCTCCCCCCTTTCATTCAGTAAATACAGGTGTGGGATCTTAAAATGATAATTCACCCAAGTTACAAAATTACATATTGGCTTCCTTACCCTGTAAGCAGTCTGTGGACAAGGTATGACAGCAATCCATGCTTTGGTTTAGTTTCCCTGGTACTATTTCCACATGCTAACGCTTTAAAGTCATTCAAGTCATGGTATCGATATTAACATTTTCCACACATCATGTTCAAATCGTCTATAAGTGACTTTGTTGAGCTTTACAATCAATTTTAAATACTTTCGGATCATTTGGAGATGATGCGCGAAAAATGCTAATATCGTTCCCATGACTTGAATGGATATGTGCCACAAATGCTAAAACTTTGGTATGTGGAAAAAGTGCCAGGGAAACTAAACCAAAACATGAAATGCTGTCATACCTAGTCCATAGACTGCTTACAGGCTAAGGAAACCGATATGTCATTTTGTATTTTGGGTGAACTAGCCCTTTCATTTGTTCTCTCTTAGGTTGCTGAGAATTTTCCTGCACTGCAGGAAATGCAGATGAGCTTCGTGATTTACATAAATTCACTGAAAACCCACACTAACATGTTGTTATATTAACAGTATTACACTTTCATGTAGACTACTTTTGGCCAGCTAATAGCCTAACCACCGATCAAGCAACATTACGGACTAAACATTCAAATCCTAGTGCTGCAAGATTATTTTCCTGTGACAGTATAGGTCAAATTAGCCCTTCCCTTATCTTCGAATAGGCTATGCACTAGTGATGTTCCGGGTCAATTTGATCCGTACAGTAAGTATATCAAGATCATAAATACATGATTTGAACCTTCCGAGCTGTATTTTCCAGTAGCTAAGAATGTCCTCTTTCATATGTTTTCCCCCCTGAGTTGATAGACCCAACTGTTTAAAATTGAGAGCCAAATGTTTGATTACTGTACCAAAGTCATAAATCAATCACATTATGAGATTTTGTGACATTTATAAAATGTTTTGCTAATTTTCGGCCAAACTTTAGATCACTGTCCCTCGGCCTCTGAAAATCACAGGGAAAACATATTTATATCCTTGTGATCATCATGGTTAGATCTTTACGGCACAAAATACAATTTGTCTCTAGCACAAAGGTCAATGTTAAAGGTCTTAAAGGCTAAATTGCAGGTCAAATACAAGTCAAGTATCGTGTTTTTTGTTGTTGTATTACAAGGTTATTACCCCTACCTAGACGCCTAGATGAATGGTCATTTTGAATTTGCATGGTTAAATAGTAATTAAATGATAGAAAATCTGACATCTGCAGATGAAAACA